>NC_091128.1:144028743-144328743 GCF_040183065.1 Periplaneta americana
TTTCTTAAAAGCCATTTGTAAGTAAGTAAGTAATCATTTATTGATTCAAAACGGCGCGGCGCCTTGTTCCCGGCCATTTAGTCACTCGTAATGAGTCATAGTTCCGAACTGACAGCTCCGGAAAAATCACTGTGATAGATAATAGTGATTTTGTCACAGTATGAATTTTTTGTTCGGATGATTCTTGGCGAATGTGGGGCTTCGTTTCCTGGCTGTAGATTTCTAAGTCGTCTATAACTCAAATTCACTGCCATCTACTTATCTCTGAACAAAACCACGAGGAATACCCATGTTTCTCATAATGAGCCAACAGATGTTTATATTTATCGCTCTTCTGCGATTTAAGTTGGTATACCGGTGTCATGTCTTATATTAACAATAATGAACGTTAATATAAACTGATTTCATTTCCTAAAATATATCTAGCAAATAAATAAGTGAATGAATGAATGAATGAATGAATGAATGAATGAATGAATGAATGAATGAATGAATGAATGAATGAATAAATGGACTATTACCTTAAACTCTTCTGTAATATCTTTAATATTTACGCAGTTTTCAAAGCGTTAAATAATATTTACTTTGCCAGGAAGTCTCAGACGTGAACGTGTTTGTGACATGATGCCTTATCGGTATGCGAAGGCTTGGATTCTCGTCACAACAGACCAGGTTATACTGTTTTGCTGCTTTATTTAGACTCAAACGCATTCTACTAAATCGGCGGGGCAGTGTTGTTGAATTCTGTCATTAAATAAAATACACAAGTGTCATTGCTACAGGTACATTCATATTAAAAGACGTCAACAAGAATCACATCATACAGTTATGCTAGGTATAGTTCCTCCGGTAGCTGAGTGGTCAGACCTTCGAGTCCCTGTCAGGTCTGGGATATTTCATGAAAAATCCATAGTGACACTTGTGGCGCACAAGGTCAGAGTTGGGGATTTTCTTGGTGTTATCCCATTTCCCCATAATAGGCATCCTCATCATTCCGTGAACGTTTCTCTATTTCGTCATCATTTCATAGCATTCTCCGAACGCCGGCTAGAGACGCACGGAGGGGGCTGGCCTAGGGACGAGTAGAGTTGCCTGCTCGAAACCTAGGTACGCAGGTACAGTAAAGGTTTCACTCGCGAGTCAAGGAATGCGTACCATTGCTGTGTATCAATGAATATAACATATTCTTGATTCTACTGGTCGTCCTAAAAATTGTGCGATGTACAAGTAGAACGGTATCAATCGTGGCAGAACCGACATAACAGAGTTTATCACATTTGTCACTGTAAGTGCGTACTGGTAAAAGTTGTTCAAAATATACATATTATATAAATTTACATGGCCATTATGCAGTAATTTATGTCATTTTATCAGAAAGCTAGTAGCACAGAATCACACTAGTAATTGATTTTTGCTTCTGTGGGAATGATTTCTTTTAAGGACTCAGCTTGAAAGTTCTACATCCTGCAAGAAACTTTCGTTCTTATCTGCGAGGTCATCTACATTGTTAAGTACGAAATGAAAGAGAGAAGTTGGTTGTTGCCTGGGTTACCGAGGGCTGTTTCATTGCTATCAAACTACACAAAGAAGTGCAGTATTTCAATCTTCTCCTTTCCTGGTTCGAAGTTCCTACAAAAGAGTTGGGAATTTTCCAGAACCTTATCCTGAAAGTCAGAATAATTAAATTCAATTGTCTGAATGTCTGCCGGTGTGAATGTGCTAAGTAAAGTTTAAATGCAGTAGAACCTATTACAGTAACTGATAATCTTTGGAACTATTGGAGTATAGAAGTTTAACACTTCTACTAATACTGAAATCTAAATTTATGTAACGACTTCTGAACTTTTTACATCATTGAGGCGCACGGGAGCAGGGATGTAGGTGTTCCATTCTTTCTTGACCTCAACACTAGGGTAATGTTTTCAGCACTATCCTCCGCCCTCATTTCACTTCCGGAAGAAATTCGATATCTGTTTCATAGGAGGTTCATTGGACTGTGGAGTCGTTCTACAGCAGCTATCACTGCCATCGGCTTTTCTTTTCTGTATTAGCTGTAAAAAATGACTGCGAGATGCACAGTATGTTGAGCTTTAATTTTAAGTGTAGCTCTAGGCTATGTGATGTATGAAAACATATTTTTCCCAAATTTTCGTGAAATTTTGCTGTTCCTCCGAAAAATCTTCACAGATTTTTTTTATAAACGTAAAAACACTGAACAATGCGGATTCTGGAAATGAAACTCAGGGATTTCAGGGTATCTGGAATCAAAACAAAAATAATGGTTTTCTCTCTTCAAAAGAAGCTACTTTTACATCTCTGGAATCAAAACAAATAATGGATTTCTCTCTTCAAAAGAAGCTACTTTTACATCTCTGGAATCAAAACAAATAATGGTTTTCTCTCTTCTAAAGAAGCTACTTTTACATCTCTGGAATCAAAACAAATAATGGTTTTCTCTCTTCAAAAGAAGCTACTTTTACATCTGTTTCTCATAAAATATTAAGCTGAATAATATTAGTTAAAATATTGAACAAGTAATTACATTTCATTATTTCAAAATCATAAACCAAATAACATGTTATCATAAGTCACAGATGTCTGGTAAGAAAATAAAGAAATGATTAACTAAAAAGTCTCCTGAGCTAAAAGTAAGGTCTAAATTAAAAATATGAATAGAACATAGGACACTGATGGTGCTAGTATTTAAAATTTGAATTATTAAACCACAATGAAGCACAAGAAAATTTAGTAGGCATATACCACGCAGACATAAACTTACGATGTAAGAGTAATGGAACAGAGAAAAATTCTCTCCGGCGCCGGGATTTGAACCCGAGTTTTCAGCTCTACGTGCTGATGCTTTATCCACTAAGCCACACCGGATACCACCCCGGCGTCGGACAGAATCGTCTCAGATTAAGCTCCAACTCTTGAGTTCCCTCTAGTGGCCGCCGTCTGCACTACATCATAGACGTCTGCATGGAAATATCATATGTACTTCGGTACATTAAAATAATATATATGATATGCGTAAATCACTTCGTGATTTAAGACGGCGCTTATTCCGTCGGATCCCGGCCAACTAGTCACTCATAACGAGTGCACCTCAGCACATGTGTGGACTTCGGTCCTACGTTCATAGACGTCTATGACGTAGTGCAGAGGGCGGCCACTAGAGGGAACCCAAGAGTTAAAGCTTAATCTGAGACGATTCTGTCCGACGCCGGGGTGGTATCCGGTGTGGCTTAGTGGATAAAGCATCAGCACGTAGAGCTGAAAACCCGGGTTCAAATCCCGGCGCCGGAGAGAATTTTTCCTTGTTCCATTACTCTTACATCGTATGATGACGCAGAATATCTGCATGGAAATATCATATGTACTTCGGTACATTAAAATAATATATATGATACGCGTAAATCACTTCGTGATTGAAGACGGCGCTTATTCCGTCGGATCCCGACCAACTAGTCACTCATAACGAGTGCACCTCAGCACATGTGTGGACTTCGGTCCTACGTTCATAGACGTCTATGACGTAGAGCAGAGGGCGGCCACTAGAGGGAACCCAAGAGTTGGAGCTTAATCTGAGACGATTCTGTCCGACGCTGGGGTGGTATCCGGTGTGGCTTAATGGATAAAGCATCAGCACGTACAGCTGAAAACCCGGGTTCAAATCCCGGTGCCGGAGAGAATTTTTCTCTGTTCCATTACTCTTACATCGTATGATGACGCAGAATATCTGCATGGAAATATCATATGTACTTCGGTACATTAAAAGAATATATAAGACATAAACTTGTATAATAGGGCGTATCGAGACAAAAAAATTCGAAATTCAGAACGTAAAGATATACAAAAGTTGTCTTCTAATCTCTACAATAAGAAGTAAAAAAAAAAAACATGTCCCTGATTACATTTTTCACAGAGCCCCAGGAGCTCTAAAGATAGACGAATAAAGTTCTTTTTTTCATAATTCTTCTGTGCATGGTCAACGGGACTTCAGTCACTTCTTTTTTTTACAATGTTTAGCTTCTGATAAGCTATTTAAAAGAAAAAAAGTCAGTTTTCATTTGGTAATACAGACTTTTATCTGGAAGGAATACAAGTCATAACACAGTAAAATAATCAATTTTGCCTAAAGTCTTATTTTCCAAAATTTTGTTGGTATTAACGGTTTATGTCGACATATGCCCTTAGTATCATCATCATATACTGGGCCACTTAAGATTTTTATACCCTCACTTTACAGGTGCCAGCACTGTATTGATGAGGAAGCATGTAAGATTTATATCTCTTGTAATTTAAAAATAATACTAATTTTATTTTATTTTTCAATAATAACAAATCATAGCAGTCTGCATCAAGAGAAGACTTGTAAACATGCTTATGTTAGAAAAAATTAAAGTAACCAAAAAGAACCCTTCTGCGGGTCGGTGAAAAGTGATTCTAGGAGGTCAAAATCTTTTGTGCGAATCGTTGGCACCATTATGCACCTTTTGCGAACCCTTAAATGTTTAATTTCGGGAAAAAATAAATTGTTTTCGGCCTTTTTTGATCAACCGTATTGTAAGCAAACAACCTAAGCTCTATGTTGTAGCTGATGGCTATAAAAATAACATTCTTCCTACACTGTTTTATTTCAATATCGGATGGTGTTCATAAAATTTTAGGGCCGTATTCATAGACATTCTTAGCGCGGGCTTCCGGTGGATGATCAGCGTTTTTCGTATTCATAAACCAGTGTTAGCGATAGGATATGATTTGAATTCTGTACAATCAACCAGTGGATAGCCGGGGCTAGTTTAGCACGCTCATAGTGCGTGCTGCGAAATGTCTATGAATAGCAGCCTCAAATACTAATCAAATTCATCTCTTAAACCAGATACATATGGATAAAGAGCATTATGGAACCATTATCATTTATATCCAGTATGGTTGCTTAAGGATGAAGTGGTTAATGGAAACAACATGGAACCGGTTTTGGAACCGACACATTAATGGTTTGGTCGTGAATTTCGTGACTCGCGAGTCAACCACTTAATACACAAGTAGGGCTGAGGAATGGAATGAAATTTTAGGGGGGGGGGAGGCACTATGATCCAGCACTGCGACTTTTACGATCTATTGAGCTAATCTTCAACCTTGATGCATTCCCAACCCACAGGCCGACTACAGTAAGGTTCGCTGCGTATCCAGGTTTCTAGCAAGCCACCCTACTCGTACCTAGGCTAGCCGGCGTTCGGGGAATGCTATGGAATAATGACAAAATAGAGAAATGTTGACGAAATGCTGTAGATCAGGCATGTCAATTGATTCCCACAGGAGCAAGCGCGCGCTTTAGAACCCAGGAGAGCCTGGGCGCTCTACAGCGGAAAGGAAAGAGACAGACGAAAGAGGTGGTATATGCCGCTTGGTCGAGCTATATTCAGGGATGGCCAGCACCGATTCAGTTGATAAAGGGAAGAGAACTATGAAAATTGTATCCATGTTAATTTTTAGATTTCAGAATGTAAGTTTTAATTTTAATGCTCATTTTTCACAAGTTTGAAATTTTTATTCAAAAGAAATATTTTCTCAACTTTTCGTATACAAAAGTAAAATTTTCAGGTATAGGCCTATTTACTTAGTAGGCCTAGCCTTACAGAATGTTTTCGTAAATCTAATATACCGTATGTATGTATTACCGAAGATAGTGTATTGAAATTTTTGAAAATATTAACATGGAAATTGTTTGTAAGGAAATGAATTAACAAAGCAACTACTGTTACATCATAAGCATGTGTTGTAAAAATGTCAGCTCTATAGCTTCAGCAGATTTCGAGAAAATAATTTAATATTCTGATGATAGGAAGTTGCTCACAAATATCACGTTAAAAGCATAATGGGATAAGAGTTTTGTTATGTAATATTAGTTACAGTTAAAACAGATGCAATACCTAGGTAACTTTGCTTTGTACTGTAATATTGTTTTGATTAGTTTATTGATTACTTTTGTAAGGCTAAAGATACCATCAATATAAATTCCAACTTATCATGCCATACTCAAGCTCTTTCTTTGGAATATCGCTTTGTTTATGAATAATGTGTTTCATTCACTTAATACAGTATAATTATACTACTATGGAATTTAAATGAATATTCCTTCTTAACTCTTTATTATGTTATTAAGATTTAAAACACAAGTGCAATATTAAGAAATCAGTGTTAGTACTTTTGTTTTACAGACAATAGGCTATAGATAACATTAAACAGAAAGAAGCCATATAAAAACAACGACATAAAATTTCATGTTCCGCTTGAAGTTTGTGCACCACTGTTTTCTTAATCCAACAGGTTGCTTATTCATATACACAACCCTTCCTCTTTCCATACTTAGCGCTTGCTGCCCGCGCACGACGTCAAGGTCAGAAAAATTGGCTTGCTTTGACATCACTGCTGTAGATGCAGGGCCGAGGGGTAAGGCATGATTTCCCTCCCTTCACTTGTTCATTCAACGTTAAGCAGTCTGGGTATCCTCCTCCTCCTCCTCCTACTACCCTCCTCTTTGCTGTGTATTGAAGCCTGTATTTTATATGACAATCTTTGCCGAACACTGCACTAATGCATTAGCTTGGAACTGCCGTAGATTTTTAATGTTTAAAATAAAATGGATAAAATGTAGTTTGGAACATCACGTATCAATAGAATAAAAGAGGAAAGGGAGTAGATTTAGAAACCACTGCTAACACAATTTCATTCAAAAGTGAATAAGACGGATTTTAGCACATAATATGTATGAAAAAGTGGGAAGATTTTAATACCTATTTTTTCTCCTGATATTTGATATTCCATACGTGGAAAAATATGCATGATAGAACACCGAAATGGAATCTTATTTATAAATATGATTCGCAGTTTATTTTGTGATATACGAGACGCTCCTGATTCTGTTATGTTGTTTTGCTCCCAATAAGTAGCAGTGCCTGGATTTGGTGATGAATTATGGGCAATAAAGTTGCGGAAGGAAGCCGCACGTTGCTTGTTTTATACAACATCCCCACTGTATTCCGATAGGGCAGATTGTGTATTTAATATGGCCTCAGAGGAACGTGCTGTAGGTTTTAACCCCAGAAGTCAGCGATTCAAAGCTAACGTTAAACCAGCCACAAGCTTTAGGTCTTCATTTTGAATTTTTACTGTAACAATTCGATCAACCGATGAAATGAAAACGCTAACACGTATTATATTTTAAGGTAAGACTGAGTGGTAAAGATATCACTTAGGTATTTCACAAAATCAAATTGAATATATGTAAAAGACTTTACGTAAATAATATTTCCGTCTGTGACTTATCTACTTCAAAGTATTTTACTTTAATTTGTTTTTGTTGTCAAACTGCTCTACTTCGAGCATCTTCAGGCCTTAAAATTAGAACATGAAACCAGTTAACAATTCAAATACACAAATAACACGTAAATAATGCATATACTTACTTACTTACTTACTTACTGGCTTTTAAGGAACCCGGAGGTTCATTGCCGCCTTCACATAAGCCCGCCATTGATCCTTACCCTGAGCAAGATTAATCCAGTCTCTACCATCATATACCACCTCCCTCAAATCCATTTTAATATTATCTTCCCATCTACGTCTCGGTAAAGGTCTTTTTCCCGCCGGCCTCCCAACTAACACGCTATATGAATTTCTGGATTCTCCCATACGTGCTACATGCCCTGCCCATCTCAAACGTCTGGATTTTATGTTCCTAATTATGTCAGAAGAAGAATACAATGCGTGCAGTTCTGCGTTGTGTAACTTTCTCCATTCTCCTGTAACTTCATCCCTCTTAGCCCCAAGTATTTTCCTAAGAACCTTATTCTCAAACACCCTTAATCTCTGTTCCTCTCTCAAAGTGAGAGTCCAAGCTTCACAACCATACAGAACAACCGGTATTATAGCTGTTTTATAAATTCTAACTTTCAAATTTTTTGACAGCAAACTGGATGACAAAAGCTTCTCAACCGAATAATAACAGGCATTTCCCATATTTATTCTGCGTTTAATTTCCTCCCGAGTGTCATTTATATTTGTTACTGTTGCTCCAAGATATTTGAATTTTTCCACCTCTTACTTACTTACTTACAAATGGCTTTTAAGGAACCCGAAGGTTCATTGCCGCCCTCACATAAGCCCGCCAGCGGTCCCTATCCTGTGCAATATTAATCCAGTTTCTATCATCATACCCCACCTCCCTCAAATCCATTTTAATATTATCTTCCCATCTACGTCTCGGCCTCCCTAAAGGTCTTTTTCCCTCCAGTCTCCCAACTAACACTCTATATGCATTTCTGGATTCGCCCATACGTGCTACATGCCCTGCCCATCTCAAACGTCTGGATTTAATGTTCCTAATTATGTCAGGTGAAGAATACAATGCGTGAAGTTCTGTGTTGTGTAACTTTCTCCATTCTCCTGTAACTTCATCCCGCTTAGCCCAAATATTTTTCCACCTCTTCGAAGGATAAATCTCCAATTTTTATAGTTCCATTTCGTACAATATTCTGGTCACGAGACATAATCATATACTTAATCCTTTCGGGATTTACTTCCAACTCTATCGCTTTTCTTGCTTCAAGTAGAATTTCCGTGTTTTCCCTAATCGTTAAATAATGCATATACATTAGGCATAATTTATATTACATATTGTTCGAGTTTGGAAAAGGAAGTCAAGGATACAAATTGAAGAATTTCGTAAACAAAAAACTACAGACTATTGACAAACATTCGAAATCCAACCAAGCGAACTGGCGGATCGACTGAGGGCGCTTCGAGCAATTGTTTTGGCCTAGTTAATCACAACATTGCGATGCAGTCTGTATCTCATCACAACTGAAGCACCAAAAACGCCAGTACATTTTTCGTCTGTGCAAATACAATATACAGGGACATCATTTACTGGCTATACCTTTGGATCAACGATTAAGAACCGGAAATCCCCTTCCACTACTGTACTTCGATGACACTGGCGTAATATACAAACAAATCAGGCTTAGGAGGAAAGAAAAGTAGTTCACCCATTTACGTAAAGTAGGAAATATCGCGATTTTGAGTTTGATAATTTTCATTAGGTTTTTGTTTAATCAAAATACAGTACAGAATTAACAATGAGTGTTTTTACTCACGAACTGAGCTGTCCATGTGGACGTATTCATTATGAAGTGTATATTATACTGTCTACAGCACATGAGCGTACAATTTAGAGAATGAAGTTAAATTGAAAAATAATCATAATATGGATATTTAAACACATTTTTGAAAATGGTGGCTGTTCATTTGGATACAGGCTTCAGTTCTAATGTGCATATTATCGCACTATATACTACTGCACGTAATTCCAATTACCAGGTTCGTACTTCGTATCAGTAACTCATGTTGAAATAATTCTGTACCTACTCTATAAAAGAGACCTTACGTACTGTAAATTCAATCTTCACTTCTGCCCGATCCGAAAAGATAAAATTACTCAGACACGCTATCTACTGTCCGTCCAAGTGGTTACATCGCAGCGTCGTAGAAAGGGAGGATATCACGTGACAGTTAATTACTTAACGAGGCCCTTTTATTTAAGTTATTTTAAACAATTGTATGGGTATAATATTACGTATACGCCCAATTTCTAACAGAAATTAATGTTCTCAGAAGAGAGTTAAGACAGCCCAGTCACTAGCATTTACAGAGAGGCGAATAGAAGCAGGTGGGGGAAACCGGGATGCGACGTAGGCAAACGGAACATGGTGCAATATTGAAAGCTCTTTCGTCACTGTAAAACGCAAACATATTTTTGGAACGTACTGTTTACTATGACCGTAAGGCTACTGTAACTGTATATGCGATCTTGGATCTGTGTGGAGGACGGTTGAACTCATTATTAAAAGGGGTGGGAGTGAAGTATGTTTAAAAACTCAGGCACAATAAAAATTGACGTAAAAATGAAATGATGTCCCTGTACAATACGTCAATAAAATTGACATATTGAGTTCTATAGGCTATAATTATCTTATGTGTATATTTAAAGTTCCTCAACAGCTTCTACTGTATATACATTCCCCTGCGCCCGCGCTGTCCAATTGTTCTTCCCCTTTCGTCCGCAGTTTCTGTTCTACTCTCATCATCTTCTGCCCTTTCTATTTCACTATCGTCACTATCACTATCATCCAGTCACCGCTGTGGAGTAATGGTCAATGCGTCTGGCCGCGAAACTAGGTGGTCCGGCTTCGAATCCCGATCGAGGGAAGTTACCTGGTTGACATTTTATCCGGAGTTTTCCATCAACCTAATATGAGCAAATTCTGGGTAACTTTCAGCGCTGGACCCGGGCTCATTCCAACGGCATTATCACATTCATGTCATTCAGACGCTAAATAACCCGACATGTTGATTCAACGTCGTAAAACAACCCACTAAAACATATATCCAACCAACATTTCCGTACCGTGCCACGTTTCGTCCAAGTAAACTATTGGTGATGTCTCTTCAGATTCATTAAGTTTTAAGGTACGCAGATAACGTGCCCGTTTTGCCTCTATATCAGAGCTGTACTTGTCCTTCTATTTTATGAACCTAAATCTCATCGATATGACACTTTTCCTTAATGTTTCTTTGAATCAACGAAACCTAAGTTCTTTTTCACAAAAATTATTAAGCTATCTTAATATTGAGATTCCTTCTTTTACCTAGTAATATTCTTCAAATTTTGGAAATGAACGGGTTACATCAGCTTCTTGTCTATGCAGACGACGTGAATATGTTAGGAGAAAATACACAAACGATTAGGGAAAACACGGAAATTTTACTTGAAGCAAGTAAAGCGATCGGTTTGGAAGTAAATCCCGAAAAGACGAAATATATGATTATGTCTCGTGATCAGAATATTGTACGAAATGGAAATATAAAAATTGGAGATTTATCCTTTGAAGAGGTGGAAAAATTCAAATATCTTGGAGCAACAGTAACAAATATAAATTACACTCGGGAGGAAATTAAACGCAGAATAAATATGGGAAATGCGTGTTATTATTCGGTTGAGAAGCTCTTATCATCCAGTCTGCTGTCCAAAAATCTGAAAGTTAGAATTTATAAAAGAGTTATATTACCGGTTGTTCTGTATGGTTGTGAAACTTGGACTCTCACTTTGAGAGAGGAACATAGGTTAAGGGTGTTTGAGAATAAGGTGCTTAGGAAAATATTTGGGGCTAAGCGGGATGAAGCTACAGGAGAATGGAGAAAATTACACAACACAGAACTGCACGCATTGTATTCTTCACCTAACATAATTAGGAACTTAAAATCCAGACGTTTGAGATGGACAGGGCATGTAGCACGTATGGGCGAATTCAGAAATGTATATAGAGTGTTAGTTGGGAGACCGGAGGGAAAAAGACCTTTAGGGAGGCCGAGACGTAGATGGGAGGATAATATTAAAATTGATTTGAGGGAGGTGGGGTGTGATGATAGAGACTGGATTAATCTTGCACAGGATAGGGGCCGATGGCGGGCTTATGTGAGGGCGGCAATGAACCTTCGGGTTCCTTAAAAGCCATTTGTAAGTAAGTAAGTATATTCTTCAAATATGCGCCTTTTTATATACGATATCATATAATCTCCTATAATCGAGAACAATTTTATTGTTCATGAACAAATATTACATAAAGCTCTTCGGTCGTCTTACCTTCTTTTCGTTTTATATGAAACATCTCGTAGCGTGTTTTGGCAAAGCCATTGGCTTAACTGCCAATATGATCAGTGAATTTAAGAGAGCAGCGTATTATGATAATAAATGACTGAAAGAATTTTAATTTTGCCCTTAAATGTGCAGAAATTTGAAATGTTTGCTAATTTAAATCAGTAGAACCTAAATAGATCGTGCAAAATCATGAATATCTACATTTTTTTTTTATAGCAGGGCTGTTAGCTTATTTATGTCCCAGGACACACTCGAGTGCACGGTAATAAATTGAAATACTGGCCAAGATTGGAACTATCATGTAGTGCAGTCATATCAACTGATGCCCATATGGGCAAGTGCGCGCTTTAGAGCTCAAAGAGTCTGAGCGCTTTACAGCGGAAAAGAAAGAGACAGACGAAAGAGGTAGTATATGCCTCTTGGTCGAGCTATATACTGGGTTGGCCAGCACTGATTCAAAGGATAAAGGGAAGAGAACTTATTAATACTATATCGATGTTAATTTTTAGCTTTGTCTGAGAAGTGTAAATGCATTATAAGAATTTAAGTTTCAATTTTAATGCTCATTTTTCACGAGTTACCTTTTTATTCAAAAGCAATATTTTCTCAGCTCTTTACAGAAATGTGAAATTTTCAGATATGTTTCTTTGGTAGCCTTACAGGTACTGAAACAATCTTTTCGTAAATCTAATATATCATAAATATGTAGGTCTATTACTGAAGATACGTATTGAAAATTTTTAAAATATTCGCATGGAAATTGTTTGTAAGGAAATGAATTAACAAAAGCAACTACTGTTACATCTTAAGCAGAAGATACGTGCCCATATGTTGTTAAAACGTCAGCCCTATAGCTTCAGCAGATTTCGAGAAAATTTTTTTAAATATTCTGATGATAGGAAGTTGCGCACCAATATCATCTTAAAAGCATAATGCGATAAGGGTTTTGTTATGTAATATTAGTTACAATTGAAACATATACCTAGGTAACTTTGCTTTGTAATGTAATATTGTTTTGATTAGTTTATTGATTACTTTTGTAAGGCTAAAGATACCATCAATATCAATTCCAACTTACCATGTCATACTTAATCTCTTTTTGTTTGGGATATCACTTTCTTTATGAATGAGGTTTCATTCACTTAATATAGTATAGTTTTACTACTATGAAATTTATGTGAATATTCCTTCTTAACTCTTTATTATGTTATTAACTGCAATATTAAGAAACTGGTGTAGTACTTTGTTTTACAGACAATATAGATAATATCAAACAGCAAATAGCCATATAAAATAACGACATAAAATTTCACGTTCTGATTGAAGTTTGTGCACCACTGTTTTCTTAATCCAACAGGCTCCTTATTCATATACACAATCCTTGCTCCTTCCATTCCTAGCGCTTGATGCCCGCGCAAGACGTCAAGGTCAGAAAAATGCGCTTGCTTTGACATCAATGGTGTAGTGGGTCTGGAACACAGTGTCAGAATCTACGATATTTCCAGACGTCCTACACTCTTTATAGTAAGCTAAATATCTGTGTTTACACCAATGAGACTAACAGGAGAGAAGATAAAGAATTCACATGTTTTCTGCTTATTGACACTAGAAGAAGGTGGTGCTGCTATCACTACGTTACGGACGCCTTTTACCACCCACAAACTCAAGTATTTAATTTGTAGGAGGCCGAGTGGACTTCAGAGCTGTTGTGGAAGTTATCACAAAATGAGAAATCTTGTCTCCTTGCACGATCTTCTAGTACACAGCCTCAATTTTACCCGTGGAGCCAACCCGACTCTGAGTCCCTTCTAGTAACTTCTATAAACTATACCAATATAGCTTCCTATTTCTTGTGATACTATTTTACCAAGAAATGCAAGACATGAACTCACAAGAAAAAAATCTGTTTCAGAGATATGACTTTAAAGAGCATAAAAGTATAAGGTTGTTCGAAAGAAAGTTTCATTTTGAAAACAGCTTAATATAAAAACTTAAGTGAAAATACATATAGCACACATACACATATATAATATAATATATATACTTTGATACGCATTTAAACTGGAATAACCAAGTAACCCATATTACCAAAAAAAGTGCTTTCCATACTACATTCCTTAAACAGCATTCGAAAATTTCTTCCGCTATCACTCAAGAAAATACTAGTGAAAACACTAGTAATACCCCACTTCGATTATTGTGATTTTCTACTGACTGACCTCAATGTCAACCAGTCGCAAAAATTACAACGTGTTCATAATTCTTGTGTTCGCTTCGTCTGCGATGTCCGTCGCGTTGACCACATTACCCCATCCTTCCAAACTCTAAACTGGCTACGGCTTAACGAACATAGAAATTTTCATTCTCTTGTTCTCCTTTTCCAAGTCCTTCACACTTTTACACCTACCTACCTTGCCTCCCGTTTCAATTACCTGTTATCATATCATAATCTCTTCACACGCACGCAAAATAGCCGCACACTAGCTATACCAACACATAAGACATCATCGTATTCATCATCATACACAATCTCGCTCTCGCGCTTGTGGAATACCCTACCCAGTGACATCAGAGACTGTCGGAATTTAGTGGCGTTCAAAAGTAAACTTATTAAGCATTTTCGTACTGCGCAGAGTAGGTTTAATTTTTACTTAACCAATAAAAGAAATGCTTCTCTCTTCTTAACTTTTACAATAAACTGTCTAGCTTTTATTAATCAGTTAATCTTTTAGTACTTTGATTTTTATTGTATCTGTAAATTTAATATTAATTGTAATTATGATTGTAATAGTATTCTTAATATATATTGTAGTTGTAATCCCCTGGTAGAGGAGAACAGAAGGCCTGATGGCCTTCTCTCTATCAGGTTAAATAAATAAATAAATAAATAAATAAATAAATAAATAAATATATATATAATATTCATAAAGCAATGTGATTTATAGATTCGTAGATTTATTTATTTGTTTATTTATTTATTTACTTACTCTGGTGGAGTTAAAGCCATCAGGTTTTCTCTTCTACACTACCAGAAATGCAATACAACTACAAGATTGATTGAATACAGTTAAAAGTTTGAATGAGAGAGCTCTAGTAATGTTCAAAGAGCAATATTTTCATTCTATATTTTGGGTATGGTTTTTCGGTAACTCGGACAAAATATCTACAATTTGTGATGCGACTGAATCTCTCAGCTGCGCGATGGTCAAAAGTTGAAACTGTCAATAAGGAAATTGATATTTGATTAATGCTCTGACCAGGGATTAGGAAATTTCTGCTTACGATACCGTTGCCATTCATGCTATTAACAGTTACTTGACTCGGGTGTAGACACGGAGAGGTGCATCATCTCGCATGAAGATGCTATTTTCAATATCACATGTAACATTTATAAGAACTTGATAAGTCAAAACTATATTTGAACAGTAAAACTATCACTGCAAGAAACCAATATGTTAAAATAAAAGAGAACAAGGTTGGTCCAAATTAATCTGATAACTTCATATTACTTCGATAAAGGCTGCACGTAGAAATCACGCAGGGAGCCGTTTAAATTCTGATTTTGAAGTCAGAATTCTAAGTAAGTAAATAATTTCGAAAACTTAACCGCCTTTTTTTAAGTTTACTTTTCCTATAGGCTTAAAATTACGATGTAGACTTAAATTAAGGAAGTGACGTCACTCTTATCCAGGTTCTGAACTTCGTTAATACAGGTGACGAATTTCCCGTACAGACCTCGAAGCTTATTTCCCTAATCTTCTATTCGGCTATTACAAGGACCCAATGTCCTTTTACAGTACATTCGTATTTCCGCTTTCAGTATTTACATTAATTTATCTCCACATTTCCGCCTAGTTTCTCTATTTCCATATAGATTGTAGCAATAGACTAATAGATCGCACCTTCAATCATATCGGCTATTCCGTGTGTGCCTTCTCTCGAATATCGACAATTATTTATAATTTTTAATCCAAATATAAGCGGCTTAACATACAATGCCGCTGCAGATAGTGAAAATATTATATTGGTTTAAGATTTTCGATAATTGAGAGACCGAGATCAAAAATGGGCGTTATCATCAATTTTGGATTATCTGAGTTAAGAGCGATCTTTAGTCGTTTAAAGTAAAAAATGGAAGCTGTCACTTGCATGGAACGTTGTAGAATTCTAGCGTGAAGTTGAAAAATCGGACTTGTCAAGTGACTAGTCACGTGCTTCGAGATTTAAGATCGAACAAAAATTCTCTGCACCCCAATATTTTGGGAGTGAGTTGCGGAACAATGAAGATGACCTAATTGAATAGTGTGTTACTAAGGCATCAATTTTTTTTATAAATATAATTTTGTATTTTAACGTTTATATAATAATAGTAATATAACACCAAAAAAGATTACCATTTTTAATGTAACTACTATTTGTTTATTAAAGTCTGTTCCTTTGATACAAAAGAGTACAAGTGAGCAATTTTTAAACTTATTTTTCTACAAGATTCGTTTTCTAAAAAAAAAAAAAAAAAAAAAAAAGGCTAACTTCTTTCGGAACAAGTAGGTAACAATATCAAAAACAAGGAGTTAAAGCAAGTACAAGGCAGTCTGTGAACTTTTTCGTGTTTTTCTCAAACTTACCTCTACATGACTAGTCCCGTTTTTGATACCAGTGCTCCAATGTTTTTGGTAGTAGAGATAATTGTCGACGCAAATGGGAAAGCCACTGTCAATTAAGTAAATAAAATATATTAACGTTTATGTAGGACAGATGCACTCGGGAGGAAATTAAACGCAGAATAAATATGGGAAATGCGTGTTATTATTCGGTTGAGAAGCTCTTATCATCCAGTCTGCTGTCCAAAAATCTGAAAGTTAGAATTTATAAAACAGTTATATTACCGGTTCTTCTATATGGCTGTGAAACTTGGACTCTCACTCTGAGAGAGGAACATAGGTTAAAGGTGTTTGAGAATAAGGTGCTTAGGAAAATATTTGGGGCTAAGCGGGATGAAGTTACAGGAGAATGGAGAAAGTTACACAACACAGAACTGCACGCATTGTATTCTTCACCTGACATAATTAGGAACTTGAAATCCAGACGTTTGAGATGGGCAGGGCATGTAGCACGTATGGGCGAATCCAGAAATGCATATAGAGTGTTAGTTGGCAGACCGGAGGGAAAAAGACCTTTAGGGAGGCCGAGACGTAGATGGGAGGATAATATTAAAATGGATTTGAGGGAGGTGGGGTATGATGATAGAGACTGGCTTAATCTTGCACAGGATAGGGACCGATGGCGGGCTTATGTGAGGGCGGCAATGAACCTTCGGGTTCCTTAAAAGCCATTTGTAAGTAAGTAGGACAGATGTTTGACAGAGCGGATAGGATTAAGAAGAAAATTGGTGTCGCTTGGAAAGAGAGAAGGCTGTTCTGTAACCTTCATATGAATCAACGAGCCAAAGTCAGGATAGGAGAAGAAATGTCAGAAGAAAGCGAAATAGGGAGAAGCGATGTCCTTTATCACCTACTCAGTTCAACATCTACTTGGAGGATTTAGTGAGGTTCTGTTTTCAGAACATTGGAGGAGTGATAGTAGGAGGAAGAAGAATAAAGTGCATAAGATTTTATGATGATATGGCGTTGTTAGCAGAAGAGGTAATAATACTAAGGGATATGCTATTGGAGCCAAATGACAGCTGTGAGCAGTATGGGATGAAGATAAATGCAAACAAGACGAAGACCATTATCATAGGAAGAAAAATAAAGAAGGTAAACTTGCGAATTCTAAATGAGACAGTAGAGCAAGTGGACAGCTTCAAATAATTGGGGTATAATATAAGCAGTAACATGAGATGCTGCCAGGTATAAACAAAAGGAGGATAGCAATGACAAATGATGCTTTTAATATAAAAAGAAGCATCTTCTGCGGACCTCTGGAAAAAGAAGTAAGGAAGAGACTAATGAAGTGCTTTGTGTGGAGTGTGGAATTTTAAGGGGGCAGAAACGTGGACATTACGACGAAGTGAAGAGAAACGACTAGAAGCACTTGAAATGTGAATATGGAGAAGATGGAATGTGTGGAATGGACAGACAAAATAAGAAATGGAGTTGTGTTGGGAAGAGTGGGTGTTGGAAGAATAATGCTGAAACTGATCAGGAAGAGGAAAAGGAATTGGTTGCGTCACTGGTTGAGAAGAAACTGTCTACTGAAGGATGCACTGGAAGGAAAGGTGAACGGGAGAAGAGTTCGGGGTAGAAGATGATATTTTATGATAGACGATTTTAAGATATATGGATCATATGAGAAAATAAAGAGAAAGGCAGAAAATAATAATAATAATAATAATAATAATAATAATAATAATAATAATAATAATAATAATAATAATAATAGTAATGGTTTATTTTAACTGGCAGAGTTAAGGCCATTCGGCCTTCTCTTCTACTCAACCAGTATGATAGAAAATTACTACATTGCTATGAATATAACATAATAATTAATACAATACAATACAATACAATACAAGACAATATAATACATAATGAATATAATACAGTGACAATTCTTTTTATCTTCACAACACCAAAAAAATAATTATGTAATAATAATAATAATAATAATAATAATAATAATAATAGTAATAATAATAGTAATAATAATCATACCTAAATTAAATTAAATTATTAAACTCGATCACAATTATAACTTCAATTTGACTGCGTCCGTAAGAAATCGATTAGCCTTTTCTTGAAAGTGGTTATTGTCTGGCAGCCCCTAATCTTCTGCGGTAGAGAATTCCATTCACGGAGGCCTGAGACAGTAAAAGAGGAAAATAGGAAAGACTGGGAAAAACTGGGTTTGCAGTGAAAGACCTGCCCTTGGGCAGAACACTGAATGAATTAATGATCTTTATTAGTCTTCCTTCGGGTCCCTATCACCACGGCATGGCGCGTCCTCAGGTTGCGGATCGAGGAGACGGCCTCCAGATATGGAGGGTAGCTGCGAATATATTGAATAAGCAGTCGTGGACAGCCGATAAGGGGTGGTCCTCCAGCTTGGGGGTTGGGCGAAGGGCTAACAACCCATCACCGCAAAAAAACAGCTTATTACGAATCCCTACAATAAGACTGGATTAATCTTGCACAGGATAGGGACCGATGGCGGGCTTATGTGAGGGCGACAGTGAACCTTCGGGTTCCTTAAAAGCCATTTGTAAGTAAGTAAGTAAGTATTAGTCTTCCTTCGGAAAGGATGTAAAACTGGGAGATACAAAAACATTCAGACACATTTACACACATGAACTAATGGACAGTAGAAAGAGAGAGAGAGAGAGAGGACTGTATATTATACAGGATGTGGTAAACAAATAGACAGAGGCAGAGAAAAGAACAGACTGGCGGACTAAGACAGAAAAGATTAGCAGAGATAGACAGACAGGCTGGTATAATACTTTTCCTGACACAGATTTACTTTGAGCACTTGACTGTTCTTTAACCTATGAATCAGATAAAAACGATGCTTAATTGTAGAGCGCGAAGTTAGTTGCTGTGTGATGATTTCTCGCAGCGAACTCACAGAAGACTTGCACTATTTAGCATGTTTCCTCCCACTCAGTCGCTCTCTTCCAAAATTAGCAACCTCCAGTCAGAATGGTTGAGATCCAAGTGGCAGGAAACCATGGAGTGAGCGAGAAAGCGGTCGATTTGATTGCAGAGGGTCTTAATTACTTTCCAGCACGGAGTTGTTACGTGACTTCATCTTGACGAGAGTCTTCGCAGCGAGGGAGCTTCGCCCCTATGGGCGAAACAGAGACGAGGGTTTGCAAATAACCTGTTCTCTATTACCTTTTGTGTGAAGGTGCATAATTAAAGTGAAACAACGCAACCAGCCGTAAAAATAGAAGATAAAATCCATCGAAAGTTAATTTAATGGCTTGCAAATAGAGTTAGACGTCCTCTTGAAGGAAAAATTGCGAAATAATATTTGTGAACAGCCAACACCCAGTAATGAGGCACACTTTACTCACAGCACTAATGACTAGGCTACACTCATCTGTCGTATTGCGCCTAACGTTCACTTGACACGTGTTCAATAATGTACGAGGATTATATAGAAATTAATGACCTTCAGTTCGTTGTAGAGGTATAGGCATCAGACGGCCATAGTCCAAAAATGGTAAATTTGAGAAAAGCTGTAAAAATTGGTCTGTGTTGCTCATAGAGAAAAGAAAATAACTGTATGTAGATCACATAAAATACGAAGCGATCAGTGGAAGAAGCATGTAGATAGCGAAGGTATAGACTGGAATGATGTTTTGGAAGAGGAACTGTGGAAAGATAGAGGTCATTGAAAGTGGCTTTGCACTTCGATTTTTGGTAATTTCATAGAAGACGGGCATCTAGTTGAATGTAGTAAGTATTACCAACTTTTTATTTTAGAGTTAAATGTTAGTGATTTTTTAGTGACTTTTATATGTTAGTTCTAGGTTTTTATACTAGTTGTCGTCGTGATTTTTTTTCGTTTTGATTGGTTATAATTGTCATTTGTTCTAGAATTTTCGTAATTTTGAATGCGTAATGACGTTGTCAGTTCTTGGTTGTTTGACGTGAGTGGTGTTAGCCTGTTTTGTGTCTGATGCCTAAAGCTATTGCAAGTTTGTCATTTTAAGTTTTTTTGTGATTATATTTCATTGATTATTGATTATTGTTGTCACTTGTTGTAGAATTTTCGTAATTTTGAACAGGTAATGACGTTGTCAGTTCTTGGTTGTTTGACATGAGTGGTGTTATATTGTGTGTGATGGCTGAAGCTTGTGTCGATTTTTGTTTTGTTTTTTCGCTGGTGAATAAGAATTGTGACGATTGATGAGGAGAAAACTTTGTTTCTGTTGTTTCAAGCAGTGGCATAAGCTGAACCTGGAGTATGGGTGTTCTATTAAAAATATATAGTTGGTCTATCTCGCACAATTATTATAGGCCTAAGTGAAATATCGGGTCAACATTAACTGCCATTTTTATATATATAATTTAGTACTATTTATAAATAATAACTATGGGGCGGATTTTGATGACCTAAAACTCTACTTAAAATGATCATTAAAATGCCCTTAAACTAAAGGAAAATTATATAAAATTAAAATAAAATGACATTTAAATATTATTCAAAGTACTCGCACCACAACTTCTTAAAAATTAATCACCTTGTTTCAATGACTGCCCTGCAAATGCCGGAGAAAGGAGGCAACTACAAATAACGTTATTCAAAATTGCATTATTTATGATCAAACAATTACCATGGCCAGCAAAATAACCTGTTTGAAGTTGCACAACCCGCTAACTATTCTACAATTTCATATTGTGAAATAGAAAAATGTCTAGTGTATTGTTCGCTTTTTGTTTTATATTGTTGCGCTGAATTCGGAAGGTCTACCCTTATCCACTATATGTAATTTCTCTCCTAGTGGGCGAGAAGAGAATGGCTTTTGCAAAAGATCTTTTACAGTGTACATTTCCAAGTGCTATTATCATTAAATAAGTAATTTAAATTGTTCACCTGCGCTGGCACACAACTATGGACCCTAGTAAAACCTAACCACAGTAAATTCACTCACACAAACAGTAAACACAAACGTCAAACACAATATTTTGTAACGCTATTGACAAGTTGAGCTGCCTGTATACAGGACGACCTGCAAGCTTGAGAGAAGCGAGTATCCCCACCATGCCACCTTGCGCGCGCAGAGAATTATAGCAGTAACTCTCAGCAGGGGATGTTCTTTTGTACGGACAGGACAACCAGACCAGACCTCATCCCACTTTGTCAGGCAAAGCGTACGTTATAAAACGAAAGCCGTTCTGGGGATGGTGTGCACATTCAACCAGCAGGCATTTAAAATATTTAAATGGTAATGAATTAAAATTAGTCTTGAACTATATAACCTACGTCCTCTTCCAATGAGATTACCACGCATTTAAATTGTGATAATTAAAATTATTGTTGCATTATATAAAACAACTTTAAAAAATGAGATTACCGAATTTACAGGGTGTCCAGCGCACAACTTGAACATCCGCAATATACGCCCCTGGTTTCAAGGAATTATTTACTGAATTTTCCGTATAAGTTAAGGTGTAATAAGTGTTCGAGGAGAATTTCATTTTGTGTAAGTACATGGTTTAATTGTGCGAAGTTGACTGTATGAGCAAGTGTTGGTTTAGTTCTTTGCTGCCTGCATAGTTTAAGTCTAGATTGCCTTGAAGCCTGTGTCATATACTGGAAGTGAAGTGGTTGTCGTTGAAGACGTCAATGAGGATTGAATTTTGTTTGATAAGGTGATGAATGATTATGTTTTGTTTTGTGTTTTAGTGATTTTTGGGGGTAAAGTGCGGACCTAGATCTAGGGTGCGGACGAAAACTACCAGAAAAATACTACCAACTATGAAGTTCGAATGCCACCAAACACAAAAAAAATCAAAGATGGAAAATTAAATATATTTTCATTTTATGTAATGGCTTGTTGTTCTTAAAAACTATAAATGTATGTTTTATTTTCCATCTTTGATTTTGTGATGTTTGGTGGCATTTGAACTTCATAGCTGGCAGAAAGTTTTTGGTAATTTTCGTCAGCCATGTTGGATTTTCCCCGTCTTCTAGGAAATTACCCGATTTTTTTTTATTTTATTGGGTTATTTTACGACGCTGTATCAACATCTCGTGTTATTTAGCGTTTTAATGAAATGAAGGTGTTAATGCCGGTGAAATGAGTCCGGGGTCCAGCACCGAAAGTTACCCAGCATTTGCTCGTATTGAGTTGAGGGAAAACTCCGGAAAAAACCTCAACCAGGCAACCTGCTCCGACAGAGATTCGAACCAGGGCCATCTGGTTTCGCGGACAGGAGCGCTGACCGTTACTTCACGGGTGTGGAGTAGGTTATTTTACGACGTTTTATCAACATATAGGTTATTGAGCGTTTGAATGAAATGAAGGTGATAATGGCGGTGAAATGAGTCCGGGGTCCAGCACCGAAAGTTACCCAGCATTTGCTCGTATTAGGTTGAGGAAAAACTCAGGAAAAAACTTCAACCAGGTAACTTGCTCCGACCGGAATTCGAACCCGGGTCACCTGGTTTTGCGGCCAGAAGCGCTGACCGTTACACTCCACAGGTGTGGAATAGGTTATTTTACGACGTTTTATCAACATCTAGGTTAGTTAGCGTTTGAATGAAATGAAGGTGATAATGGCGGTGAAATGAGTCCGGGGTCCAGCACCGAAAATTACCTAGCATTTTCTCGTATTGGGTTGAGGGAAAACACCAGAAAAAACCTCAACCAGGTAACTTGTTCCCACCGAGATTCGAACCCGGGCCACCTGGTTTCGCGGCCCGAGCGTTGACCGTTACTCCACAGGTGTGGAATAGGTTATTTTGCGACGTTTTATCGACATCTAGGTTACTTAGCGTTTGAATGAAATGAAGGTGATAATGCCGGTGAAATGAGTCCGGGTTCCAGCACCGAAAGTTACCAGCATTTGCTCGTATTGGGTTGAGGAAAAACACCAGAAGAAAACCTCAACCAGGTAACTTGCTCCGACCGAGATACGAACCCGGGCCACCTGGTTTCGCGGCCAGGTGCGCTGACCGTTACTCCACACCTGTGGAGTAGATTTTTTACGACGTTTTATCAACATCTAGATCAGCGTTGTCAGACAGAGACTAAACGGAGCGGAGCGCTCCACTAGACTCGTTGCGTGCTCCGGTGTTTCCACAGACATAAGCAAGTTCACGCTCAGACTCTAGCTCCACAACCGGTTTTGGAGCTTACAACTCTGACACTACTGATCTAGGTTATTTAGCATTTGAATGAAATGAAGGTGATAATGCCGGTGAAATGAGTTCGGGGTCCAGCACCGAAAGGTACCCAGCATTTGCTCGTATTGGATTGAGGGAAGATACCAGAAAATACCTCAACCAGGTAACTTATTCCGACCGGAATTCGAACCCGGGCCACCTGGTTTCGCGGCCAGTAACACTCACCGTTACTCCACAGGTGTGGACTTGCACTTCGGTGGTACGCAATAGTGGAAATGTCTTTTCATGAATTTGATAATGATTATGATGATGATGATGAGATGAATTGCGTTAATTTATATTATGATCTATGGCAAAAAAATTGCGTTACTTCTAATGCTAACTTTAGTTCAAATAATTAATTCAAAAGACTGAGGACTGCACAGATCTAATGTTATTTAGATGTTGCTGTTTATTTTGTTAAGATGAAAAATAATTATCGTCTAGTAAGTGATTTATACCGAACATTAACGAATTTGGAATCTCACTGAAGATTCATGTAGCAGATATTAAACGAAGCGACGCTAACATGAAAACGTTATTACAAAATTTGTTGACTTACAACTACCCCCGGCTTTAGTATTTAATCTCATTATACGCTCTAGCGGGAGACAGAGAAACCGCATCGACAGAATGCCTGACTTTAGAAGGCCGAAGCAACTCATAAACCATAGACCATCAAGGAAAACTTCTTTGTAATCATATTCAAAATAATGCGATGAATGTATTTAAACGGATCATTACGTAAAATTGTTGGATCTAGTGGTGGTGGTGGTAGTAGTAAAGGTGGTATTGTTGCTATTGTTTTGACTTTTGATGAGATGATAACTACGACGATGATGTTGAGGAAAGGAAAACTATCACTCTTCGGAACAGTAACTTATAATTTCACCTTCATTCCTACCCACCAACTTTCTTAGACAAACACATGAAAATTACGTTTTAATTATGTACTTCAGTGGAGAAAATGTATCATATTCAGGTTGAAATTACTGCTTTTCTTTACTAATTTCGCAAGGAATGGGAAGATGACTATATCTGCGTATGTACACTAAAATCTATAAGTGTATCCTCCTGGGTCCTGGAGCATAGTTTACTTACTACTAAGATTTATTATAAATCATCCGTCCTCAAGTGAGGTTGACCACTGGGATCCGGAATCAACAAACATAAAAGACAAAGAGAAATGAAACGAGGAAAATAATGATTCGATTTGTACATTAAAACAAAAATTTACGTGTTAACATATAGATGATAGTGTAGAATTTGAAGAGAGGCCTTAAGAATTTCCATTACAATCTTCTGATCCTCATAAAAGGAATTTTGAAAGGATTTAAGAATATTAGAAGTAAATTTTGGTAAAAAAAAAAAACCCCTCGCTCCAAATAGTAAGCCTGTAACATCCCAGTTGTAAAGCGAAATGCCATATTTTTCACTGAGGTATGGAAGACAAGGTACATATTTAGCTCGCTTGTCATCATTTATCTGCAGTGCTTGATTTGTGTCTCGTTCAAAGCAAATCGTAGGGTCTAAGACCATCGCTTTCTGGGTTCTTCTATTGATGGCAATTATATCGACTCTTCTATGAGAATCATCTTCAGATATACAATGAATCTCCTCATGTACTTCCCATCCTCTGTTTCTTAGCAGGTTGGCAATTGCTGTACGGGCACGATGGTGTCTGTTGTTACGCAGTAGCTCTCCCTTCTTACAGAACCCCAGTACGAGGCCAAGTGTTTCAGTCTCGCTGCAGCCGGGATGGCGACAACAGGTAGTACTGAAGGTTCTGCCAGGGACAGATCTCACTGCGGTGACGTTGCAAGACATCTTGATGGCATTGATGTATTCCGAGGACGAAAGACACTTTTTAGAGGAGATCCAGGAGTTGGCTTTGGGGCACTCTTCAAATGTACTTCATGCATGTATTTAGTTTCAAATTTGTCAGTAGGTGGAATCGTTATCGATCATTCTTTTCTGTGTTTGTCAAGCTCCTGACATCTCTTGGGACTTACAGGAAGCACAAGAAGATCGATTCAATCATTCCAATGCGTGTTTCAACTACACTGTAAATGAAAATAGCGACCAGCAACTCAACGCCAAGGCACCGTAGGACATGCTTTCGAAGTAAGTACACAGTAAACATTATATTTTAAGGGTAAATAAATTATGATATAAGATATATGTGCAGAGACCGGAAGTATAGTATACCTGCATTTGTGCTCTAACTAACCTGCAGAATTTTTTCAGCATTTTTCCTCATTTCAGTGACATTTTTTGAAGTGTAGAATTATATTGAACTTTAAAAATAAAACAAAAAATGTCTCAGAACTCAGGAGGATATGAACTAAACAAATAACTGAACATATTCAATTGGTTTTTCAAGAGAACTTTCATTTTAGCTCAAATCTATGGAGAAAGAATTACATATTTAGCGACCCTCTATCATTGAACCTAGAAGAAGCTCCGGAATAGCTACACTACGAACTAATACACGTAGCTACAAAGTAAAAGATTAATTATTGTTAAGTGTTGCAATAAGCTAGATTTTGATTTATTCATATACTGCAGGTTAAGGTAACATATAAAAAAACATATCTTGCAAAAGGATTCAGTTAAGGGAAGATCTTGTCTAAAAATAATCTGTATAAAGCAAATATTTTATAAAAATATCAGTATCACAAGCATGTTCCATGCTAAGATATAGCAGGTTTTCAAGATTTGTGATTTTAGACTAAACTCATGTGATCTTCAACCAGACATTGACGAAATAGTGAAGGGAGAGACGTCAAAATCTTCTGCACGTCATAAAATTAATATTAATTAATTTACAAGTATATAGCAAAATATAGCTGTGATTGAGGTTCTGGCTGATATGTACATTTATTATCAGGCAGTACATCTCACTTGACGATATGTGTTAGAGGAAGAACAATTGTTTGTATACATCTGAAATCTGATTAGTGTAATATGTATCTGATTTCTTTTTAGAGTTAAAATTAGATGAGAAGAGAAAGTCAAAGCTGTAACGGATATGGAATTATAAATGTTGAGTAGTCGGACACGATAGGAAATTATGAAAAGTAGTTAATGAAGTTAACAGAATAATTTTTAAGAGATTGAGTATAGAAATGAAAAAGTTAAAGTACGAGTTTTAAATACAAGGGCTATATTTATTATTAGTTTTATTATTAACAATAGTATTATTATCATTATTATTATTATTATTATTATTGTTGTTGTTATTATTATTGTGAATGGATTATGATATTTATATGTTCAATATGTATTATTTTTTGCAATAATTATATAGAGAGTGATGGCGGATTAAGAACTGGAACACATCTAACCCGCCATGACCTGAACAAAGACTGAATAAATAAATAAATAAATAAATAAATAAATAAATAAATAAATAAATAAATAAATAAATAAATAAATAAATAAATATCTAACCGGCGATGTATGTAATAGAGGGGAAATGAACTGGCCACCATACCCCATTATCTTCTAGCCTAGTTGCCTCATAAGTGGTTACCATCTTAGTATCACTTGTGAGGTTCAGACCTGCCTTCGGACAGTTGACTAAACGACAATAGCAACAACATATTCTGTATTCTTTTAAGGGTATATGTACGTTAACGACCACAAATATTATCAGAAAATGCAGGCTCTAAATTTTCAAAATTTTATAAGAAAATGAACTCACAATTGGACAAAAATTACAAGGTACCACAACAAGACTTATTAGAACTTAAATACCTGATAAAAGTATAAAAAAGATTACTAATATTATTTTTCAAACCAGTTTTATCAGAGTATGAAAAAAAATGTTGCACTTACATCATCTGATAACCATAATAGTCTCTCTGACATCTTTAATATTTTTCCTGCATGTAATAAACACTTATTTCTGGACAGTAGACTACTCTCAGACATGTAGAGTTGTTTATTTTAATACAATTAATTTTTTATTTGTCCTATATAAAATATATTAAAATTTACATAATGTTTTGTGACCTAATTTTTCTATTTTCAAAGAAATGGGCATTATTGTAGTCTACCTTTTGCATAAATTCATGTTAAATCAGTGTACAAAATTTCAGAATTCTATCTCTAATTACTGTGGAGTTATGAAATAATATAAATGTCAGAATTTTCAAATTTTGGAAAATTTAATTGAAAGTAAAAACTAAATTCTAAAAAATATTATTAGTAACCTTTCTTATACCTTTTTCAGATATTTAAGTTCTAATAAGTCTTGTTGTGGTACCTTGTAATTTTTGTCCAATTGTGAGTTCATTTCCTTATAAAATTTTAGAAATTTAGAGCCTGCATTTTCTGATAATAATATTGTGGTCGTTCACGTACATACACCCTTAACTATAGCAACTGAAACACTATGTTTGACTTTCATGAGATTAAATCTATTCAACAATGATTTATTCAATATTAGAAATATTTTAGTTCGTGGTATGTTATTAGGCTTAATGTGCATTTCATAGTTCAGTAATATCATTTATGGCTACATTACTTTAACCGAAATGAATTTACAATGTGATATCAATATAAAGAAAGCTTGGCACGCACATACAACAAAGAAACATGCAGAGTGAATCAATGCTTATTCCTTTTGTGTGCCAAGGTTTACAGCATTGGCGTGGGAAGAATATACAAACTTCCCTTCCCTAAAATAATTTAACCCTTCATTATAAATTCACATGCTGTCAAAATACAGGGACATCATTTTATTTTTACTTGCATTTTTATTGTACCTGCATTTCTGAATGTACTTCACTCTCACCCCTACACTAATGTCCTTGCTCCCGTCAGACACACAAACTTACGGCCGCTGTTGCATTCGAAGTCTTCAAGCACTGAAGTAAACACTGCAGTGTATAGTGTGTTTCATAAATATGATTGCGTTTTCTATAGAAGAAAGAACATATATAAATAATATCGTACTAAAAAATTATATTCAAGAAACGATAAATTCAATTTCAGAGAATATGCTTCAAAATGTTTTTAATAACATGCGTAAAGAATTGAAGCCTGCATTGTAATGAACGGCAACCATTTTCAGCAACTTGTTTAAAAATTCAGATTAGCTTATTTTGAATTGAGGTGGCTAGAAGCAAAGGAATGCTAATGGCATTTGTAATAATATGAGTTAAGTGCATCCATTGTAAGCTAAAGTATCTAAAATTTTAGTGGCAAAGGGATATTTTAATCTCATCACACATTAAAATTTAAATAAAAATTTCACCGATTTTACGAAAGCTTAAATATTTAAACCCCATTTTCTCAAAAGTAACTTAAGTGCACTTACAGCCTTTACTTATGAGCCCTCAATTTAAATGCACTCTCTATATTGTATGAAAACACCAATAATTAATATGCTAAATAAAGTAGACATTACATAACGAACATAGCCGCCTGAAAAGTTGAGTTTTTGAACAAAAAAAAAATGTTACTACTCCACTGTATTTTGATAAATTGCATAAAAGTGATGATCAAATTGAAAATCGTAATATCGTATTTCCCTACAACATAAATGGATACTCTACTTTTCTCTCCTCCTATAGCTAGTAAAATAATTTGTTTACATACTGCACTAGCAACATCAAACTCCTGTAATGGAAGGGGGCAACAGTGTTTCCGAGTATAGCCAGGTTAATGTTAAAAATGTTGGTAAAAATAAAGTGATGTCCCTGTAGATGTATTCCGTGTATATGGAAGCCATGTTATTGCTAATTGCAGTACATATTAATTCGAAATATTATTTCAAATATGATTCATTACTAATATTAGAATATGAATTTACAGTATCTTGTGAACATTGTAAACATTGTAAATGATATTCGGTTGTGTGTACACTCGCATAGTAATCCTCGAGATGCATAAACTGCGTACTATGGTTTTAATTGTGTCATGGTGTAATCTTCTGAGATTTTGTGGGTATACTTGTGGAAGTTGTATTTCGTAATTCGTGAGATGTGAAGGAGGCTCACAAACAAGGGAACTCCGCAGAAGGTAGTCTTCAAAGTTGAGCTCACTTAAGATCCTTTTTGATGTAAATAAATGGGAGAAGTCATTCTCCTAACTAAACCACGTAATTGTTTGGAAACAAGAAATACGCCTTTCATGTTGCTGGAAATAAAACATTTCCTTTACATCTACAATATTTACAGTTCTAGTTCAAGAATTACTTATTTGAAGGCAAATTATTTCTCGATTCTTCTGAACGAACGACTCTGAGTGATACCTCTCGTGAGATCTCAAAGACCTTCGACGGAAACAACAGAAAATACAATTTTATTAAGTCGAGCAGGTCACAGGTCAATTGGATTTAGGAATCTATGATGAGGCTAACATTCTGTATTACTTAAGTTTAGCTTTAGGGCCAAGAAAACCAAACGTCGGAAATGTTAAGCTTTAGAACACGGTGAAATTCTGATATTGATGTCTTTGATAATGATTAGGGCCATCACATCAGTATATTTGTATTAGTTTGAGGTGAACATACGACGCCGGAGAGAATGTAGTTGGCGTTTGAAGTACACGCAGCGGAAGCCAATTTGACACACGCCTAAAGGTACGTTTTCCTCGGTACGACTATTGTGATGATCGTTCAACGATTATTGCTTAACAATGAAACGTTGAACGATAATCGTTGGTTACCATTTTGCTCGGAGCGTCTACGATTTGTTGATTTTTCACTAGTCGCATGTTTTCATTCGCAATAGCATCGTTCTAGAGCAGCCGTGACGAAAATGTGATCGTGCGCCGAGCCACTGTGTAACCTGCAACGTGCATAGCACCTATGGAGGGAGACGGACGCCCGAAGGGGAAGTGAAGTAACTGTCTGACTTATTAACGTATTTTCATTTTCCTTAGTCAAGCGCTCAAATATAATTTTATACAGTACAAGGCTACAACCTGATGTTTAGTACGCGTAACGAAGAAATAAATGGATAAGAAAACATAGGACACATTATCACAATCTAAAATTAACTGTCTTCAGAATGTCTCTGCGACAGAGTTTCAAAATCAGGAATTACGTCACTTACTGCCAGTCGTAGTTGATCACGAAGGTATTTGTCTGTCAGTCGTGATCTAAATTTGGTTTTTACTATTTTCATTGTTGAAAATAATTTTTCACAAACGTAAGTTATAGCGAACATGGCTTCAACAGAGCCAGCGAATGAACGAAGCTTCGGATTGGCAAAGATTTCAAAAGTTCAACATTTTTCAAGTCCTTACATATAACTTTCATTTAACATCACATTGTAAATCTGTGAGTTTCAATTGAAGATCTAACCATATTATTCGTACATCTGCTGAAAAAGGATCGACGTATAATAATAATAATAATAATAATAATAATAATAATAATAATAATAATAATAATAAGTTAATAATAATAAGTTAATAATAATATTAATAATAATAATAAGTTAATAATAATAATAATAAGTTAATAATAATAACATAATAATAATAACATAATAATAATAACACTTAACCTTTTAATGTTTCATGAGTAACATGTAGTATAATACCGTTTTATGTTACACAAACGTTTCCTCGTAATACTTGTGAACAAATCATACATTTAATATTCTCAGCAAATAAAATGCGTCCTCCTATCCTACTTTGAAACTTCAGTTTTTGTAGAGCTACATGGTTTCGAGAGAGACATTGCGACGATACGCCACTCGCAGGTCAGAGACAAATACAAATGGAACGGAGTTTAACTACAGTGAATGAGAGGGTGGGGGTTGGGGGAGGTAGGAAGCAAGAGAAATATACAGCTATCATTGCGAGCCACAATGTGCTCGGGAGTCACATTTTCGCCACGGCTGTTCTAAAGGAAGATTGTGTTTAACATAATGAGTTTAATGAATAGACGTAAAAGATTACTTAAATGCCCTTGATTGAGGAAATGGAAGACGACGAAATACTTCTCCATACGTATGGGATGAAAAGAGCCGAAAAAACAGTCTGCTTGAGCTCAATAATGAAGAGAGACTGTATCAAAAATTTAAATAACTTAATTAATAACTTAATTTTCCAACTTTATTGACAAACTCAGCCCATATATTGTCCTTGACCCTTTGATTCTTGTAAGACGCATGTGACAGCTGCCACAGTGAGGGATGATTCGCCACTTCCTCGAGAAGAATTTCATCATCCGCGTCAGAAAACGAAGGAGCCATGATACACGTCTTTCTCACAATAAACATTAGCGACTGACGATTATATTCAACCTTTCCCTGAACGACTATTCAAGACGTACGATCGTCGTTAACGACTCTAGCGGCAGTCGCTCGAAGGAAAACAGCTCCATATGAAATACAAAGAAACAGTGCTCAACGATTATCGTTGCACAATCATCGTTGAACGATCATCGTTGAACGATCATCGCGATAGTCGCACCGAGGAAAACGTACCTTAAGCAAGCACGTTCCGTGTTTTGTATACGATTATTGCGTATTATAAAATCAAGACAATACAATAATTGTATATGAGGGTTAATATCGTAAATTGCTGGTGAGGTTGAGAATTCATACTTAAATTGTCACAAATGTGGTAAAACGTAAGTCTGAAAATATTATATATATATATATATATATATATATATATATTGATATTGATATTTATTTGTCATTCAACTTTACAATTCACAGTTATGGTGGACCTTCACATTTCTGTTTTTCCATCCACCATCCCTTTAATACATATAACTCTTTTCTATTAAGGTATTCTTTGCCGAGAATTTCTTGATTGCTTTCTAATGTTCTATTATGACTGAATTGCTATATGTCCTTCCCCCTCTATCCTCTTCTATTCTCTCCCTCCTACCTAGACTGTTTCCCTTCCATTCCTAAATTTCCTATTTTATTACCCCTATCCATATATTTATTTCGATAATACTCCTACAGTTATAGTACCCCTGCTACTACTCCCAATCTAAAACATTGAAAAACATCAAATATCTAATTCACTTAAATTACACTTCCAATTTCTCTCTCATTCCACTTCACATTTGTTCAGATATCATTGTATTCACTGTTTGATAGTTTATCTTATTACACTCTTACCCTATCTTCTTACACTAACACTTTCTTCTCTGTTCCTTTTCTTACACTTTTGCCACCCCTAACTTTTCTGCACTTACTTTTTAGCACTCTTCTTCTTCGCTATAACCTCTCCAACGCCCTATCTATTCAGTCCTCACAATCACTAATATCTGGTAGTCGCTTCCTTCCTACACTCGTTCTTCTCATGTCTTCTCTTGCATTTCCTCCATTAGTCTTGTCTATGCTCCTGACCTCAGACACTACCAGTTGTTTCCCTAATCCTTCGTCCGCAGTGTTTTATATCTGCCTCACGTTATGTTTTCCTCCTTGGTTTATTCTGGTCAGCTGTTTCGTACTCGAAGTAGACGTCAGGTATCGTCATTGTCCATCTCTCGTTTCATTGATATTGAAGTTTTGTGTCGTGTATATATATATATATATATATATATATATATATATATATATATATATTGTATTACAGTTTTAGAATACCGAAAAGGTATATGACGTACAATTTTGCTTTTCCTATATTTAATTGTTACATAAATTTATTTATCACATCTATTCTGTACCTTACTTTTCTTGCATGTTGTTTGCCTAGTTTCGGTTCCTGCTGCAATAAACAATATTAATTTTCAAAGTTTCAAATGAAGATGACCGACGAGTGTCGGATAGTATAACCTTGTATGCGGATAAACTGCGTTCAACATCGGTTGAAACAAGGGCGGATATGTAAACTATTTCACATCATCCATTTCTACATCAAGTTTATAACAATCGCATTTGTAATCTGACAAAACTCTTGTAATTTTTTATAATGTAGGCCTATTGAAACTACAGTTTTTTTGTATTACTCTGTTCATTTTCGCACACACCTCTTTGCTTATATCATCATACGCCATGTTTTCGGCATTCCAAAACTGTAATGCAAAACTCTAAGGGCCGTATTCATAGACATTCTTAGCGCGGGCTTTCGGTGGATGATCAGCGAACTAACGTTTTTCGTATTCATAAACCAGTGTCAGCGATATGATATGATATGAATCCTGTTTAGCACGCTCGTAGCCCGGGGTAGCGAAATGTCTATGAATAGCACACTAACAGTCTTACTAATAAACCGTGTATAGTTTTTATACGAGACTTATGCAGGGTTGAGACAGAAAACGTTACTAATAAACCATGCATAAGGGATGGCTGTATAAACAGTCTGTAACTATACAATGGGAATTGCTTTGCAGTAGTTATATACACGAAACCCCTTGTTTAAGCGTTGTATATGGAGGAAAAAATGGCCCCCTTCTAGCAGCTGTTCGTATCAACTGTCATTTTATGATGATGGTTGCCTTGTAATTACAGAAGTACAAACCAAAGAGCACAGAAGAATTAGAATAATATTGCTGTAGCTTGTACTCTTTGACCAAAATATAGTGTGGTAATCGATTAGAGCCAGTTGTACTATCGCCACACTAGAGCGCTCTATCAGATGCAAAGAGAACCACAGATATTCTATTACCTTTCGTAACGAAGTATTGGCGAAACTATGACGTAGCTGTGTAACAGTTGTACTGTTATACACTACGTATGTAGTGATTATTAGTAAGAAATTTACTCACGACTTATAAACGAGCTACTCATTGAATAAGTATAAGACAGTTAAACGTCGGTATATAGAGTTTTTATTAGTAAGACCGTAAATATATATAAAAAACATCTTTTCAGACTTATGTTTTACCAAATTTGTGACAATTTAAGTATGATTTCCAACAATTATTCTCAACCTCAACATTTTAGATCTTCCCGATGTTAACCCTTCTATACAATGATTGTATTGTCTTGATTTTATAATAGGAAATAATCGTACACAAAACACGGAACACACTTGCTTAGGCGCGTGTCAAATTCGCTTCCGCTGCCTGTACTTGAAGCACGTCAACTACATTATGTCCGGCGTCGTGTGTTCACCTTCAAACTAATACAAATATACTGATGTCACGGCCCTAATAATGATAAATGTATTACTATTAAATAGTGCAGTATGAATCATACTGTTCTTGAGTTTCAGTGCATGGTGACAAATTGACAGAAGAGAGAACTTACCAAGAGCTCGAGAAAATGAAATATGGAAACAAAAGATGACAGTGAAACAATATTTCTGACTACCTATTTGAACTGCATTCAGAATCCTCGAGAGCAATATCACGTTTGCTCTGCTTCCTCTTAGAACAATGGAGACAGCTGTCGAGGGGTGAAAGAAAACATTTGAAAATACCGCAAGAGAAGGAAAGATCTCATTTCTCTGAAGACATGCACACTGAATGCGGATATGCGTCGTTGACAAGACACGTCCAACCCGAGAGCGGTGAGGGATGTAAGCTAGTTTGATATGCGTGAATATTAGGGGTTTTACTCTTCAGCGTTTCCCCGTTTAAACTGGCTCATCGTTATTGGTAACGTGGCAACAATCTACAGTGTGTTTCAATGGCACGTCCCACTATTTAAATAGGTCTGCAAACAAGACGAAGAACATGGTCATAGGAATAAAAGTAAAGAAGGTAAACTTGCTGACTCCAAAAGAGGCAGTAAAACAAGTGGACAGCTTAAAATATTTGGAGTGCACTATAAGCAGTAAGAATTCAAAGGAAGGATAGCAATGGCCAAGAAAGCTTTTAATAGAAAAAGGAGCATCTTCTGCGGACGTCTAAAGAAGAACTAAGGAAGAAACTAGTGAAGTGCTTTATGTGACGTATGGGGCAGAAACATGGACATTACGACTAAGTGAAGAGAAGCGACTAGAAGCATTTGAAATGTGGATATGTAGAAGGATGGAGCTTGTGAAAAGGAGAGACAGAATAAGAAATGAAACTGTGTTGGAAAGAGTGTGTGACGAAAGAATGATGCTGAAACTGATCAGGAAGAAAAAAAAAGGAATTGTCTGAGTCACTGGTTGAGAAGAAACTGCCTACTGAAGGATGCACTGGAAGGAATGGTGAACGGGAAAAGAGGTCGGGGCAGAAGACGATATCAAATAATACAGGGACATCATTTTATTTTTACTAACATTTTTAATATTAACCTGGCTATACCTTTAGAGAACCGGAAACACAGTTAGCTATCCCCTTCCACGGCTGCAGTTCGATGATACTGGCGTAAAACACAAGCAAATCACTCTACTAGGTATAGGAGGGAAGAAAAGTAGTTCATCCATTTACGTAAACTAGGAAATATCGCGATTTTGAGTTCGATCATTTTCATTAGATTTTTGTTTAATCAAAATACAATACTGTATTAACAATAAGTGTTTTTGCTCACGAACTGAGTTGTCCATTCGTACGAAATTCAATTTTGCAGTGTATATTATACTGTCTACAGCACATTAGCATACAGTATAGAGAAAGAAGTTAAATTCAAAATAATCACAATCTGAATATTTAAACACATTTTTGAAAATGGTGGCTGTTCATTTCGATACAGGCTTCAGTTCTTTTGTGCATATTATCGCACTATAGACTATTACATCTAATTCCAATTGCCAGTTTCGTCCTTCACACAGGGACATCATTTTATTTTTACTAACATTTTTAATATTAACTTTCCTATACCTCTGGATCAACGCCGTTTGCTATCCCCTTCCATGACTGGAGTTCGATGATACTGACCTAATATACAAACAAATCACTTTACTAGGTATAGGAGGGAAGGAAAGTAGTTCATCCATTTATGTAAACTAGGAAATATTGCGCTTTTGAGTTTCATCATTTTCATTAGGTTTTTGTTTAATCAAAATACAGTACAGTATTAACAATGAGTATTTTTACTCACGAACTGAGCTTTCCATGTGGACGTATTCATTATTCAGTGTATATTGGGTTATTTTACGACGCTGTATCAACATCTAGGTTATTTAGCGTCTAAATGATATGAAGGTGATAATGCAGGTGAAATGAGTCCGGGGTCCAGCACCGAAAGTTACCCAGCATTTGCTCCTATTGGGTTGAGGGAAAACCCCGGAAAAAACCTCAACCAGGTAACTTTCCCCGACCGGGATTCGAACCCGGGCCACCTGGTTTCGCAGCCAGACGCGCTGACCGTTACTCCATAGGTGTGGACTTCAGTGTATATTATACTGCCTACAACACATTAGCGTACACTATAGAGAATGAAGTTAAATTGAAAAATAATCGTAATATGGATATTAAACACATTTCGATACAGGCTTCAGTTCTAAAGTGCATATTATCGCACTATAGACTATTGAACTTAATTCCAATTACCAGTTCTTCGTACTAGTAACTCATGTTGAAATAATTCTGTACCTATTCTATAAAAGAGTACCTTACGTACTGTAAATTCAATCTTCACTTCTGCCCGAAAAGATAAAATTACTCAGACATATTATCTACTGTCCATCCAAGTGGTTATGTCGTAGGGTCGTAGAAAGGGGGGAAATCACGTGACAGTTAATCACTTAACGAGGCCCTTTTATTTAAGTTATTTTAAACAGTTGTATAATATTAGGTAGACGTCCAATTCCTAACAGAAATTAATGTTCTCGGAAAAGAGCTAAAACAGCACAGCCACTAGCTGGCGAATAAAAGCTGATTGGGGAAACCGGGATACGACGTAGGCAAATGGACGACAGTACCTGTGCGAAAATGATTCAATACTGAAAGCTCTTTCGTCACTGGAAAATGCGAACATCTTTTTGGAACGTACTGTGGCTACTATGACTGTATATGCGGTCTTGGATCTGTGTGGAAGACGGTTGAAGGGGTGGGAGTGAAGTACATTCAAAAACTCAGGTACAATAAAAATTGAAGTAAAAATAAAATGATGTCCCTGTACTAGTAACTCATGTTGAAATAATTCTGTCCCTACTCTATAAAACAGTATCTTACGTACTGCAAATTCAATCTTCACTTCTGCCTGACCCGCACAGATAAAATTACTCAGACATGCTATCTACTGTCCGTCCAAGTGGTTATGCCGCAGGATCGTAGAAAGGGGGAAATCACGTGACAGTTAATTACTTAACGTGGCCCTTATATTTAATTATTTTAAATAATTGTATAATATTACGTAAACTTCCAATTCCTAACAGAAATTAATGTTTTCAGAAAAGAGCCAAGACAGAGGGGCGAGCAGAAGCAGGTGGGGGAAATCGGGATGCGACGTAGGCAAACGGACGACAGTACGTGTGCGAAAATATGATTCAATATTGAAAGCTCTTTCGTCACTGGAAAACGCGAACATATTTCTGGAACGTACTACACTCACTCAGTGCTGTTTACTATATGCGGCCTCGATTCTGTGTGGACAGTTGGAACTTCATTAGTAGAAGGGATGGGAGTGAAGTACATTCAAAAACTCAGGTACAATAAAAATTGAAGTAAAAATAAAATGATGTCCCTGTAGAAGACTTAAGATATATATGGATCGTATTCGGAGACTAAGAGGAAGACAGAAAACAGGAAAATCTGGCGAATGCTGGATTTGCAGTGAAAGACCTGCCCTTATACAGAACACTATGAATGACATATCATTTAGTTTTAGTATAATTTATATTACTTGCTATATGTTTCCATTGAATTATGGTAATAACTTCATTTTAACCCTTGTTTTCTACGGTTTTAGTAAATGGCGCTTGGCCCACTATGGTTCTGAACCCTTCAATTGAAGCTGCTGAAATGTGTTTGCTCAGACCACTAGTAGGTTATTCACTGCTAGCCCATCAAAGAAATGGAACAATACGGAACGAACTAAATCACAACCGTCCTGGAAATAATTGAAAATTACTGAACTGTTTTGAAGCAGAATGTGTCCAGAATGCCTGCATAATGTATGTCAAATGAAATGTTTCGGTGCAGCGTAATGGAAAGCCATATATTAATAATAACTTTTCGGGAGAACTGTTTGGCAATTCAAACATTTCTATAAATAAAATTTCACTTTTGTTATTTTTACATTTAAAAACTTTATGTTGCTCTTCGTATTGTACCACACATTTACGGCTGAGGATAGATTTTAAACCTGCAATTAGAATGCATTATATAGGGACATAATTTTATTTTTACTAACATTTCTAATATTAACCTGGCTATACCTTAGGATTAACGGTTGAGAACCGTAAACACCGTTTGCTACCCCCTTCCACGACTGGAGTTCGATGACACTGCGTATAATACAAACAAATTATTTTACTAGGTAAAGTAGGGAAGAAAAGTAGTTCATCCATTTACGTAAACTAAGAAATATCGCGATTTTGAGTTTGATAATTTTCATTAGGTTTTTGTTTAATCAAAGTACAGTATACTGTGTTAACAATAAATGTTTTTACTTACGAACTGAGCTGCCCATTCAGACGTATTCATTATGCAGTGTATATTATACTGTCTACAGCACATTAGCCTACACTATAGAGAATGAAGTTAAATTGAAAAATAATCATAATATGGATGTTTAAACACATTTTTTAAAATAGTGGCCGTTCATTTCGATACAGGCTTCAGTTCTTTTGTGCATATTATCGCAGTATAACTATAGTACCTAATTCCAATTACCAGTTTCGTCCTTCGTACTAGTAACTCATGTTAAAATAATTCTGTACCTCTCTATAAAAGAGTACGTACCTTACGTACTGTAAATTCAATCTTCACTTCTGCCTGATTCGAAAAGAGAAAATTACTCAGACATGCTATCTACTGCCCGTCCAAGTGGGTTTGTCGTAGGGTCGTAGAAAGGGGGGAAGTCACGTGACAGTTAATTACTTAACGAGGCCCTTTTATTTAAATGATTTTAAACAGTTGTATAATATTACGTAGACGTCCAATTCCTAACAGACATTAATGTTTTCAGAAAAGAGCTAAGACAGCCCAGGCACTAGTCTTTATAGAGGGGTGAGCAGAAGCGGGTGGGGGAAACCGGGATATGACGTAGGCAAACGGACGACAGTACCTGTGCGAAAATATGATTCAATATTGAAAGCTCTTTCGTCACTTTGAAACGCGAACATATTTCTGGAACGTACTATACTCACCAACTCAGTACTGTTTACTATAACCGTAAGGCGACTTTGACTGCATACGCGGGCTTGGTTCTATGTGGAGGACGGTTGGAAGTTTACTAGTAGAGAGGGTGAGAGTGAAATACATTCAAAAAACTTAGGTACAATAAAAATTGAAGTAAAAATAATATGTCCCTGTATTTCAAATAACAATGTGGAGATAATTAATACAGTAAAACCAATTTCGTTCTAAGTTTTTACATGTCCTGTTTTATTCTATCCACTTCCTCTATTTATATAAATCTGTTTCTGTTGTATTCTCTTGTTTTACTCTAATCATCTTTCATATTTTATTTTTCTTTGCCGCTTCTTTTTCCATAGAATTTTCGTGTCGGAACTCTTTTGAATTTTTCGTTAATTTACTTGTAATATTATGCCTTCTATTTTCAGTCATTATCATCACGTGAATTTAAACAATTTTTAACGACCCCAACTGGTAAGACTTTTCATATATGTATATTTTTTTTTCATCTGAACTAAGTAAATCGAAAAATACAGGATGATTCACAAAGTTCTCCCCTGGTTTATGGAGGTGATTCCTGAAGTTATTCCTGAAGTTATTTTAAACAAAAAATGTAAATAAATTAATGAGGTTACTTTCATAATTACCGAGTTACGGTAATTTATTTCAGGATTTCACAAATAAAAATGCAAAAAAAAAAATTAAAATACAAACAAATGATTGTTTATGTATCAGTTTCTTTCATTTAGAGTGGATTTAAATCAAATTTTCGAAAATGCCTCTCTGAATCTCAAGGCAACGGTTCGCACGGATGTGAACCACACGTGTAGCATTTCGCAGCTTCATACGTTTGTTTCTTATCTCTACGGCATCCAGAATGCGCTGAAGTAACTCTCACGATGTCTTCCATTCACCCCCAGATGCGCTCTACTGCATCAACAATGTTTTCATCTTCTCGCACGTCAAGAATTCTTTCGCAGGAGTTCCAATGGGAGGTGTTTCAACATTGACACAACAGCTTGGATCTCACTCCCAGCGATTGCCATATTTTCTTACACCTCGAGAAATTCCTGTCCTGCCTCAGGGAAACTTACTTTCTGAACAAGCCTCGTATATTATTTTTGACTTAAAACATTCTTCTATTATGTTACATAAAAATGAAGAACGTAATAGTTCAGCGAAACCCTCAAATGATTGGAAATGAAATATATTTCTCTATAATACAAGCTGTTTTTTTATGAGAATAAAATTATGAAGATAATGGTAAGAATAAGTGGAAGAGATGACTTTAAAGTGAAAGAGAAGACGACGATCGAGGATGAAGTTCTAAATCTAAGTAATTTATTTATTTATTTAATTAATTATTTATTTATTTATTTAATAATAACATATACATAAAAACGTTACATTAAAATACCCCGAAAGAGCAAAGCTCGTGTTCGGGGATAGTTCCGTTACATAGATATACATACTTTGTAGATAAAAATACTTATGAATAAAAGGTCACATAAAGATTATGATAAAATTAGTAAATAATAATAGTAGTAATAACTGAGAGAAAAAAGAGAAGGTGTTGAGATTGGTGGATTAATATTAAATTATTATTAGTAGTATAATTAGTACAGGTCATGTTGATATAGTAACCAAGATAAGATAGAAAAAATATACTTAGGATAGAAATAAACTTGTTTTTACAATACATGGTACATAATATAAATACGGGGAAGTCTGTCACATAAATTTTTTAATTCTGGATCTGAAAATTTCTTTGCTTAAAGTAGTCAATTCTGGTTGAAATTTTATTATTGAATTATATAGACGTGGACCATAATTTGTACTGTGTAATAAAGCAGCAGATGTGAACCATTTAGGTTCAACTAATTTAAGAAAAATTTGTGATTGTGGTCCCCTTTTAAGTGCCATATGACGGATGTTCAGACTGAGAGCCTCGTCTTTCTATCTTCCTATTTTACTTTCTTATTTAAACGACAGAATCAATGTCGTAAATCTAGTTTAGCTACATTAAACCAAATCACAATATTGGAAAATGACACGAATATTTAGTACATTGTGTTGCAAGGCGAAAGACCACGAGTTTGATTCCCGATAGGATGGTGTATTTTCTCTATTGATCTACGTACTCCTTTCGGCCGTACCCTAGGGTTCTTTCATACCTATAATGAGTACAAAGAGTATTTCTTTAGGATAAAGGTGGCAAGCGCGGAAAACTGACATCCCTACTGCTACTAATGTCAATTGGAAGTCTTAATCTGCCGCTATTCTGTGGAATTCCACGATCTGTACTAGGAATACTGTAACTCTATCTTCATAGAATTGAAATCTGAATATACAAGGTGGGCCAGTCAAACGGAAAGATTTCAAGACGCTGAAAAAGAATAAAAAGTTACTATTATATCAATTTAATGAGTAAAAATGACACGTAATGAATAACCATTAGGTATGCAACAAGAAAATATAATATTTCTTAAAAATTACGTCAGCCAAGTGACCTCCATTGCAGCGCACACATTCTTCGAGTCTGTCCACGAATGTTGCGTAACACCTCTCAGCACATTGACAGATATCGCAGCGACCCCTTCTCGTATACGTTGTTTTAGGGCTGGAATTGTTCTGGGTGGATTGCCCCCAAACACCTTCGTTTTTAGATGTCCCCATAGGAAGAAATCACATACCGTTAAATCAGGTTACCTAGGCGGCCAAGCGATATCCCAACAGTTACTGTATTGGTCGATCATTGTGGACTTCTTAAAAACCCCTGTAGAACTCTTTCAATGTTCTCTGGGGTTCGAACTGTTTTAACACTACCGTCCCTTTTTTGTCGTTGATCCAGTTGCCTCTGAGTTACTCACCCAAGCTCGAATAGTTTTAGCCGACGGTACAGGCTGGTTGCGCGGTATGTTGAAATGCAGACGGAAAACTCGTCGGGTTTGCACAAAACTCTCGTTATGAAGATAATACGCTTTAAGAGTATATGTACGTGAACGACCACAAATATTATCAGAAAATGCAGGCTCTAAATTTCTAAAATTTTTAAGAACATGAACTCACAATTTCACAAAAATTACAGTGTACCACAACATGACTTACTAAAACTTAAATATTTGATTAACGTATAAAAAAGGTTACTAATAACATTTTTCAAACCAGTTTTATTAAAGTACCTATGAAAAAAAGAAAAATTCTGCAGTTACATCATTTGGCAACCATAACATTTTTATGGTCTCTCTGACATCTTTAACATTTTTCCTGCATGTAATAAACACTTATTTCTGAAAATTAGACTACTCTTAGACATGTAGAGTTATTTATGTTAATACAATTATTTTTTTATTTGTCCTATATAAAATATATTAAAATTTACATAATGTTTTGTGACCTATTTTTTTCTATTTTCAAAGAAATGGGCATTACTGTAGTCTATCTTTTGCATAAATGCATGTTAAATCAGTGTACAATTTCAGAATTCTATATTTAATGGTTGGGAGTTATGAAATAATATGTGTGAGAATTTTCAAATTTTGGAAAATTTAATTTAAAGTAAAAAGTGAATTCTAAATATACTGTTACTACCATTTTTATGCTTTTATCAGATATTTAAGTTCTAATAAGTCTTGCTGTGGTATCTTGTAAATTTTGTCCAATTGTGAGTTCGTTTCCTTATAAAATTTTTGAAATTTAGAGCCTGCATTTTCTGACAATATTTGTGGTACATATAGGCTACGCTTAAGGGGACACTCAACTATATTTTGGAACTTTTTTCCTATTTGACCAATATTTTTCAAATTTGGAGAAAATGTTTAACATACACATGGAAAGTAACATGCAAAATCTCAGCTCATTAGATCCAGTACTTTTCAAAATAAAACATATTTCAATTTTTTATCAATCATTAATTGAAATATCACTTTTAATTATCATTTTTTATTTTTTGGCTTTGTCCATTTGACTGTGACTTCACAATGAATAGGGGAAGAATTCTACGTATTGATTGAGTTCTGTCACGTAAATTAGTGTAGAAATTTAATTTTTCATTTCTATGACACTTTTTCTTCAATTTTTAAGTTGAGTGTCCCCTTAAGTGGTAGCCGCGCAGTTTCCCGGTCCAACGCTCCATTGAAATCAATTAATTGCAGTTTGAATAACTATGAGCACTATTTAACAAAACATGGTAGAGACAAACAACTTGGTTACTAGGGAACGCGGAGATAGTGACGTCACCGCCAAAGGAGTCACAGATTGTAAAGTAAGTAGGTAGAGAAGAGACGGATATATTAGTTCTCACCCTCTATATATGAATAGTATACTACCATCAAATCTTTCCGTTCGACTAGCCCACTTTGTATTTAGTCGATCAATAGAATATATCTGTTTTTAATTCATGAATAACAAATCAGATTTTTTTTTAATTTATTGAGTATGCCCCAACGAGTATAACTCATATGTATGAGCTATACAAGAACACATACATATGTTATACAATGTAATTGAAAAGTCATGAACAACAGTCTGAGAAAAACAAACAATAACACAAAAATTTATGAAAGAAAGAAAGCAAAATAAGAACAAATAATAAGATGACATAAAGTTTTGGGCACAAAGAAGAAAAAGTTTGAAACCATGAAATAAATAAATCACCTGAGAATTAAAATAAATAATCTTCCCAAAAACGTATTTTTAAACAATTCTTAAAACACCTGTATTCTAAAGGAAGTTGGTTAAAAGTTGTTGTTAAAAATGGTTAAGTCTTTTCGTTTCGTAAGTTACTGAGCTATGCTGAGAAAAATATATAGTGTCTTTTTGTCTTGTTAAAAAAGTATGTATATCTTTATTAAACTGAAATGTAATATTACTATTATTAAATTGTTAATAACTTTGTTCATGAAAATAGCAGTAACTAATTTGATAATTGATTCAACTGGTAGAACGAAAGAAAATTGATATAGATATTTAACTGGAGTCAAATAATGAAAACCCAATACATTTCTTTCTTTCTTTCTTTCTTTCTTTCTTTCTTTCTTTCTTTCTTTCTTTCTTTCTTTCTTTCTTTCTTTCTTTCTTTCTTTCTTTCTCTCAGTTTAACCTCTCCCTTCTAGGTGCATTTACACGACCCACGCCACCCGGGCCTTACAGGGCAGCGACCTGTCGGGAGAGGTATTAAGCTATGGATCACATACATACTTTTTTGACCACACAAGGACATGGAGGGCCTCCCCGGATGAGGGATGAGCTCAATGCCAGAGCCACCTCCGATACAACACAAACATTTAAGACATTACACATCATTCACTCACACATATGAAAGGATTAAGGGAAGGATCACCGTCCATGGCCGGACTTTCAAGAGGTACAATCCCGGCATTTGTCTGGAAATAACTGAGGAAACCATGGAAAACCTCAGTTAGGATTTCCGGCCCCTGGGATCGAACCCCGGACCTCCCGAATGCGAGGCCAGCCCTCTACCACGCCGCTAGTCCGCTCGGTCAATAAATTTCTTAAAGCTCTATTTTGAATAATTTGCAAAGGTCTCAAAGCAGTTTTCTTATTATGTCCCCAAATAAATGACATATACATTAAATGAGAGTGGATAAAAGCATAATATGCATTCAAGAGACAAGATATAGGCAAGGAGACTGGAAAACTAAAGAAAGATAGGCCTACATGAAAGAGACAGGAAAGAAAAGTTAAATGGATGCCGCTAGAAAAAAGAATGGGTTACTACGGTCACACAGTCGAAGATGCTGAAAGAAAATAGTGGAGAGAAATAAAATTATCTTTGACTGAACGGAAGCTATTGTATTTGAGCAATTCCTTAAGAAAATGTTTTTTATTTGAAGTGTCACAACTATCACAGTTTCTGCTTTCATTCCATGGCTTTAATATCCCAATAAACGTGAGTATCTTCGAGCAGGAAGAGATAAAGTTAAAAGTCGTGACACAATAGGGGAAGGAGGGATGTGATGTTGGAGACATGTAGACTAGGTTACGTGGCGCATTCAAGATGTTAATGGCGCCGATAAAAGTGCTAACCCTTGTTTTGTACATAAACACAAGTGGTCTTCTTGGAAACCCTGTTCCGTCTTCTTCTACTTCGCCATCGAACCCAACTGCTTGGCAAATCTCCCTGGCACTATCTTCAGCATTTACTTTTCGCACGTCGCAACGAATTCTTCACATAGATCACTGGGCGTCTTTTAAGACGTCGCTTGTCAGACCAGTTAAATTTCAGTAACGTTCTACTCGAACTGCTTCAATATCTGTTATGATTGACAGAGAGTGGTCTTAAGATGTGATTATTAATATTAACAAACTTCACAGGAAACTCACAATATAAACATATCTTGCATCATTCATGAAGAAACTGAAAGATAGAATACAACTGACAAAGAAAGGTGCGTTCAAGTTCTAAGGCAGCGGTGACCAAAGTGGGTGTCGTGATTACATCGTGTAATCACAGTCATTCGAACAGGTACGAGGAGTTTCCTATACATTACTGTGTGTTTCATTCACGTACTGAAGGCAAACAGTGGCGGTATCATGTCACTCTACAAACTCTGTCGCTACAAGCAGTAAGAGGTGGTTTCGTAAAGAATGGAAAGAGAACTTTTCTGTTGTTCTGTAATGTAATATGTTTACTTTGCTCAACGGTTCAATTAGGAGTATATAGAAGCATTAATTGCCACGCTGAATATTTTATTATTATTATTATTATTATTATTATTATTATTATTATTATTATTATTGACCACTAAGTATGTGTTTCTATAATTCTTCTGTACGTGCATGAATATTGATATTTTTAGATCTACTCCTACAAGAATAAAATTATTAGGTTTTATCTCAATTTTAATCTATTTAATCTTTAGATGAAGGTAACTATTTATTAGTTATTCGTTTAATAATAATATTACCCCATCCTTCGAAACTCTAAACTGGCTACGGCTTAACGAACGTAGAAATTTTCATTCTCTTGTTCTCCTTTTCCAAGTCCTTCACACCTCTACACCTACCTATCTTGCCTCCCGTTTCAGTTACTTGTCATCATATCATAAGCTCTTCACTCGCACGCAAAATAGCCTCATACTAGCCATACCAACACATAAGATATCATCGTATTCATCATCATACACAATCTCGCTTCGCGCTTGTGGAATACCCTACCTAGTGACAACAGAGACTGTCGGAATTTAGTAGCGTTCAAAAGCAAACTTATTAAGCATTTTCTTGCTGCGTAGAGTAGGTTTACTTTTTACTTAATTAATAAAAAAATTTTTTTTTCTCTCTTCTTAACTTTCACAATAAACTATTTAGCTATTATTAATCAGTTAATCTTTCAGTACTCAGATTCTTATTGTATTTGTAAATTTAATATTAATTGTAATTATAATTGTAATTGCATTCTTAATATTGTAGTTGTAATCCCTTGGTAGAGGGGAAGAGAAGGCCTGATGGCCTCATCTCTACCAGCTTAAATAAATAAATAAATAAAATAAATAAATTTTAGAAATCTGATTCAATATTATGTGCCAACGAACTGTTAAACGCCAGGAACTGACATGTCTTAAGTCATAGCCAGAAAGAGAAAGATGGGATAAATGTAAAGAAGTCAGCTGCCTAATGGGGTTTGAAATATCTCGTGCTCTAGCCTTTTAATAGAACAGAATTTATAAAAAAAATGATTAAAATAGCTTAATTAACTTGTCCATAAGAAGTTTTTAATTTTGAAAAACTACGAATTCTCGACCAAGTATCGAGAGAAGAATTTAGAAAATTCCTGATTATATTCAAGGGGAAGTTTAAAAAAAGAAGCAAGAAAAATCGTATATTATTCACTGGCTCTTGACAGCAGTGACATTACTGATATGGCAAATCTTGAGATTTTGATCAAGATGTCAGTACAGGAACCACCACTGGTTGTAGTTTTCATGCCAAGTACATTTCCTCCGTCTCCTTACTTCATAGACTGTCTGTCGCATGTAATCACTGCAGCTCGAGTTTTGGTCACTGCTGTTCTAAGGTCTCCTAATTTTTTCTCGGGACTAGGAGCAGATAAAAACATGTAATTAAGCTTAAAAGGCGCAGATATTCTTTGTGAATGCAGCATAAACAGCAATACAGATGGCAGCATCGTACGGTGCAATGATCTCGAGTGGCTGCAGCGAGAATTAAAGAGTGTTTTTTCGAGACTTCAAATGGCGACGTTCTCATTACAGGACCAGCGTATTATCGTCCGGTTTGACCGCTTGCATTTGGTGACACCACTCGACATTCATTATCAATTGAGTGAGACATGTGGTGATGGTGTCGAGGATGTGAAAAATGAGCGTTCGTGGTTGAGGTAGTTGAAAGAAGACCGAATGTCATGTGACAATGGACCGAAAGAGTCTTGAATACGGACCGACAACAGGACTGCGCGGTGGAGAAAGTGTAGCCGTGCACACCTTCACTGCATGTCTCACTCAACTGACGATGCATGTTGTCGGATAACAACTGGCCGGTCTTGTAATGAGAACGTTGCCATTTGAAGTTGCGCCGCGCCGTACAGTACACAGGATGATTCAAAACCTGAGGGTGATAGATGTATCAATAAGGAACCCTTTTTGTTAAACAACCTATGTCTTTTGACGCGTCGCGAATTGATGTCTACGCAGGCTTCCACCAATGCGCCATCGTCTCGAAGGAGCTGATAAAGTCGAGCAAACATTGTGTGGCGAGAGTGATTTCTGTTTTGAAACTGTTATTGGTACATGCGGAGAGCTCTTCTTCCGTTTCCGCGAGCGACATTACCATGTCGGCTAACTCGGGAAAAGTTTATTTTTTTTATCTTTTTTATTTATTTTTTATTTTATTGGGTTATTTTACGACGCTGTATCAACATCTAAGTTATTTAGCGTCCGAATGAAATGAAGGTGATAATGCCGGTGAAATGAGTCCGGGGTCCAGCACCGAAAGTTACCCAGCATTTGCTCGTAATGGGTTGAGGGAAAACACCGGAGAAAAACTCAACCAGGTAACTTGTCCCGACCGGGATTCGAACCCGGGCCACCTGGTTTCGCAGCCAGACGCGCTGACCGTTACTCCACAGGTGTGGACTCGGGAAAAGTGTAGACATCCATTCTCAATTGATGATTAGGCTGAACTGAAAGGAAAAGGTATTCAACATTAAACGCAAAGAAACAACAACAACAACAACCTTCTCGTTTCTTACAAACATCTCAACAAAGAAACAGGGGTGTACACATTCGCATACATTGACATACATTTTCAACGGTAACTTCGAAAAGACGCGTCAATAGACATAAGTTATTTAACAAAAAGTGTTCCTTATTGTTAGATCTCTCACCCCTCAGAACTTGTCGCAGAGATTTTGAATCACCCTGTATATGTCATGTATTCACAAAGAATGCCTGCGTGTTTTAAGCTGAATTGAATGTTTCTATCTGCTCTCAGTCCTGAGAAAAAAATTAGGAGACCTCAGAACTTGAAGGCTCAGAGTACTTGAACGCCATAACTTGTACGAAAATTTTAGATTACTTTACCAACAATCACAAAGAGCACATAGACTGGGTCTTTCTGAAGGAGAGTGAGCATGAGAGTTTCATACTGCAGATTTATGGCACAGAAAAGAATCCCGACTCTAAACTATTTGGCCCCAGGCAATACTTTCAGTCATTTATCATCCCCGCAAATGTCGACTCCATTATTCATCATTCTCGTGTATCAACCAATCATCAGAAGTGTCTGTTCTTCAAGTACCCTTAAGCAATGACTAAAATTTGATGCTGCCAGAATATCAGTATAGGATGTTCGAAGTGATAACATCTAGACGTAGTATATTGCTAAAAATTATAACAAATTATTAGGATCCGAAACGACTTCACCCTTTTGTTAATATGGCGAAAAATCTGCGATATGTAATTATTATCCTATAGTGAAAAGATGACAAGAACCATGGCCACGTCGCTGTTATTTCCGGCGTGGCTCCTCCTCTTTGTTACGTCTTCAGCTGACCGCGTTATTGCACAATGTATATAGCTCGCGCAAGAAACGATTACCGAAAAGCAATGGTCGTTTTGACTTGTGTATGTTGGCACGCCGAGGGAGGAGAGGTGCGGGCCGATGGAAGTACTGTCTCTTCCAAGAAGACGAACAAATGAGGACATCGCTGTGGAATTAAGGAACATAGCAAGAGAAAAATTCGAAGCTGATTAAACGCGCAACATATGTCGTCGTCTTCGTAACAAGTATTAGCCCGAGTGGCCTGTTAGGTCTCAAACTAGAATTTTCAGTCCATCTCTTCTTCGGACGACCTAGAGATCTTTTGCCATGCGGATGGTAATGAAACAGTGCTTTTGGAAGTTTGCATCGATCCATTCTTTCGAGATAGTTGATATTTGCTGATGAACTGCATAATGGGTTCTATTTGAAGTTCTTGCATTATGTTCTCTTTTTTTTTATGATCCCAGCGAGTATATCCAGCTGTTGCTTTCATGAACCTCATCTCACTTGCTGTTATTCTACTGACATCTTTATTCTACACAGTCCACGCTTCACTACCATAGCTTAATACTGGCTGTGCTAAGGTTTTATACAAGCCTATTCTTGTGTGTCTTTGTACTAGTGAATGTTTCATGATTTTATTAATGACTTCCATTGTTATTTACATATTTTTTCAGCAATATCTATTTATCATAAGGTGATGCAACATATGTTTATGAATGAAATAATAATACCGTGCGATACAAGACACGCATTCACATGCAATGGAACAAATTAAAGTCGTAATGTAACTATCACAACGCAAGACTGATTCTATCGATGTCATTTCTCTTTCGACTGTACACTTGAATATCATTCAAGTTATCTCGTGACCTTTCCTGTCGCCCGCTCTTCCTTATCGCAGTGTTTCATTCGCATTCCTGCCGTCGGTATTCCCTGCTTGCGAGACCTACTGTCCGTTACTCAGGAGAAGACGAGCGGAAAGAATGTGACCTTCTTGACTATCGCTGTTGATTATTATAAACATCGCTCAGATAAGCATCCCAGTAGCCAGGTTATTACTCGTGCAGGAAACATGAGTAACAATGCGTATGGAAATTAAAGCTAAGTTGAACAGAAGGAGACCTAATGTTTCCGCTTACTGCAGTACAAATATTGGACGTGTTGTCGTACGTTATCTGTTCACATCCCTTCCTCCTCAGTCCGCTCTCGTCTTCTCCTGAGTCACCGACAGTAGCCGCTCAGCCGCAAGAGCTGTTTACTAAATGTGGAAGTGCATAACGTCATAAGCAGGGAACGGATTTATATGGACTAAAAATATATGAAATATGTAAATATATATGTAGTTATTTTTACCAAAATATGGAATTAAATATGGATTTTTACCAAAATATGGAATTAAATATGGACTTAAAATTATAAAAAAATGACTATGTACGTTAAATATTGGTACATTTTAATCAAACTGAACAAAAAATATAATGGACGTACCTTATCTTCCAATGTAGTTTCAACAAAACACAATTTTTATTGTCTGTTACCATAACAATAGGTTACAAACATTTCTTTCAAGTGCTGAAAAGTGAATCTTCTTCTATTATTCTCTGAGGATAGATTTATACTGACTAAAAGAGCGTTCGACGTCACAAGAAGTAACTGGTACATAATTCAATTTCACAATGTCTGCTGGGGATAAGTCCAAGTTAATCTTCACTGTTGATTCACCACTCATCACAGCAACAACCTTTTGTAGTTCTTCATATCCAGGGTTTTTTGAAAGTACAGTGTCCACCTTAGCTCTTACTGCATCTGCAACTTTACCTCTACCACGATTCAGTTGTTCCACAGTACTATTTATAATTTCAAAACTTTCAGATAGTGAAAGGTGCCTATTTTGGAGACTTTTGAGCGTTTTTATGATGCATGAAAATGTATGCTGAATGTGAGCTAAGTCATTCTTCACACTTATGTCACAGGTAACTGTTTTCGCAGTATCAATTGAGACTGCATCTTCAGAGTCCAATGCAAGGAGAACATTGTTAATAGAGTCTATATGTTCGGCATAATATTCAACTGCTTCTAGCCATGTACCCCATCTAGTTCAAATTGGCTTTGGTGGCAATGGAATTTCAGGGTACATTTCTTTCAACACGTTAACTCTACTGGGAGCTTTGAGAAATACTTTTTTCACTGATGAAATCAACAAATCTACTTTAGGGAAATTGTCTCTGACCACTTCTGCCACACGATGAAATGCATGCGCCACACAAGTAAAATGAGTCAATTTAGGATATACAACAGATAATGCTTGTCCAGCTTTGACCATATAAGGGGCAGCATCGCTAATAAAGAATAACACATTATCGTACATAATACCCTTTGGCCACAGGATACCCATAGCTTCGTTGAACAGTTTAACTATAGTTTTGTTATTGCACTTTTCTAGAACATCACAATGTAAAAGAATTCGTTCAGAATATTGTTCACTTAACAAACCGATAACTACATTACCAACAAGTCTACCTTCTTTGTCGGGAGTCTCATCAATGGAAACCCAAATTGAACTATCTTTAATTTCATCTCTTATCTTCTGTATTGTCTCATCGTAGATGGATGGAGCATACGTCTTCCTAAGTGTTGACTCATCCGGGATTGTATGTTGAGTATATTTTTCAAGGAATTCCCTGAAGACCTTATTCTTTAGTTTGTAGAGAGGAATATCAGCAGAGATGAGAGAACGGCACAGGTCGATGTTAAACTCAGATCTTACATTCGATGTTGTTGGTTGTGTTAAAAACAATTGTCTCTGCTTGGAATTTAGTTGTTTGTTGGCCTGATGTTTACTAGTTGTAATGTGTTGTTGCACCAGGAACTTTTGTGTAGATGATACTGCACACTGACACAAATTACAAAATAATATTTTATTGTCAGTTGATAAACCATCTTCTTTAAATTCTGAAATGTAACTTGTTAGTTTTGATTTTAAATTGACTGAATGACGTACTTTTGGCATATTTACCGTCTTTATAGTATGATTTACAAAACTGAACCTATGTGTACTCTGACTGGCATTTAACTGTTGAGCTGCACAACTGAAGTCTGTTAAAAATTTTAAATTAAATTAATACAGTTTTGTAACTTACTTTCCCATTGTTGATAGGACTGCTAATTTTCAAATAACTCTGATGTTAAAGGGATTACTGAACATGTGTTTAAATCTCTATTGTTGAAATGTATTTTTAAAAGTTAATGGAATTTTGTTTTGTTTTATTGTTAAACCTAATATAATATGGACTGTTTTATATGAAATATGGAAAATATATGGAAATTAACGAAAATATGTACTAAACTCTAAAATATGGAAAAATATGGAAAATAAAAGTAGGATTTTTCAACCCTACACATTGTGAAACATAAAGATAATGCAAAATATAAATTATATTAGCTTTATAAGTAAATATGTATTTACATATAAATCCTTTCCCTGGTCATAAGCGACCAATGACAAGATGCTCAAGTTTAAATGTAACAGAGCTGCAATGTGATTGGCTGCCGGAAATAACAGCGACGCAGTTATTGGACGAAAGCTTGGAGACCTATTCTTCCGAGAAAAGGAGGATAATAATAAATAGAAGGAAGGCTATGAAACTTGTTAAACGAAAGGAATTGAAATAATATAATGTATAGTAGGGTAAACAAAATCGTTACTACGGAGAAAAAGTTCTTGTTTTAATACTGGAGTACATCGGCATATATTGACGCGTACAACTCGTATGTAAGCCCTTGAAGATAAGGGCGTTCTGTTCCCCCGTAATTGAATATCGCGGTCAAAAGTCAATATGATGAGTGCATGAATTTTCATTAATTCGCTGAAGAGCAGCCGCAGAACCGTGTCTGTACAGAGACGGATGGGACGACCCCAACCGCTGTGCATGCTGTGTTGAGTTTTGGTAATTATGCAATGCCGCACTATTACGTTTCTGATAATGCATGACTTAAGAAGCAACAATAATCACCTTTACGGTCGTTTCATAATCATCGTTAACAACTTCATCAGCATCAGTATCAGCAATCACAGACTAATCTCTTAAGCTTCGTTTCGATGCCATTGTCATGAAAGTGCCACATCTACCTTTAAATCGGCATTCTTGTGACTAGACTTCGGAACTTTATGCACTAAAAAAACCTGAAAATTAATGCAATTATGCAGTAAAGACTATTGCAATATGTGCTAAAATTTGAAATATATGCAGTAGAAGTTTGTTTGGTTTAATAATATGATGTAAATGAATAGTAATATGCGTTACAAGAACGGTATATTGAAGTTTTCATGTTCGAGGAAAAGTTTGAAAAAGCGAAACGTAGTTGAGCTTTTATAATTTCCGAGAATTGAAAGAAAACATACCGCTCGTGTATCGTACATTATTTTGTGCGAAGATCGTTTATTACATACCTGAAAGAGGAATTTCCAATTAGCTGCATGAAATCTCCATCTTGGTTTCTCTTCAATGACGGCAAATTTTCAAAACAAAAATATCTATCTTCAACATTGTTACTTCAAAATGTTTTCTGTGTTTACTACACTCCAGCAGGCCGTGATATACGTCTGTCTTTTTTCCCCTAGTCTATGGAATCTTGTTGATTTTTTCACGGCTTCCTTAATGTTACTTGCATCACGAATGCAGTAACTTTAATGGCGTTGTAGAGTTTACTTAATTTTTGCAAATATTTAAAATCAATAATTAACAGTGCAATTTAGGTGAAATTGCAGTGGTAAGTTTCCAATTTATAATTATTACTATATTGACCGTCTCTAAAAATAATATGTTAAAAGCCTAAAGCAGTAAAATCAATATGTCACTTACGCGGTAAGAAGAGGGAATTTGTTGTGTGTGTTAGGTTGGGAATACTGAATGTGGAATTTTAGACTTTCCGCGGATTGGTTTTGTGAGGAAACCAAGTAAATACGCACGATCTCGCACAAAATAATTTAAGGCTTATTCACAATGAAAATTAAACATAACGTAAGCGTTAACTTAAAAATGTAAACGTTACAGTAAAATCAAGAAGATTCACGATGGGAACATAAACATAACTGCAAAGATACTTGGTAACCATGGAAACATAACAACGACGTCATTGCCTCATATTCTGTCGTATACTTCAGCGCTCTAGGATTGTGTACCGTTTGCAAATCACGTAAGCATAAGCATGAAATTTTGGAATTTGCAAACTTTCATGTTAACGTCTAACGGCAATGTTTACGTGAATCATTGTGAATGATCCCATTTGCTAACCTGGGTGCAAACTTCTGTGTTTATGTTACGGTTATGTGTAATTTTCATTGTGAATGGGCCTTTAAAGTAATCATTATTTTTATTACACCTCTTTCTATAAACGTATTAATAATTCATTTTACACACATATTTTAATTGGTACTTTTTTAACTTTCTAACTTTCCAACTTTGCCTTTCACGTAATTTTTATGGCAGTAAACAACTAATGATTTCTCTAAGTTCTCTACTGTGAAACTTCTTCTCTTTTCTGTCAGAATTAATTTAACTGCCGAGAACGATCTCTCGACATCACATGATTTTTTTTTTTTACCGCATGACGTGATAAGTGACTTCATTGTCGCAGATGTTTAAATACATTCGGTTTTGTTTCTATGAAATCAGAGCGCACTGGCAGTTTTGTCGTAACAGCAATTTCATTACTACGACAATACGTGACTTTTAAGTCTCATGTGCCTAAATACATTAATTTTTGGTTCTACGAAATCAGAGTAAAAGTCGGAATGACATCCAGGCGACGCGTATTTTCGCACAAGAATTCGGGGGAGCGAGAATCCACATTTCAATTTGAAGGTTGAATGTGACTCCCCTATGCTAAATTTGCTTATATCCAACAATGCCTTAATGACAATCGAAATAGCGGAAACGGCGTTTTTTCGTTTCTTCTTGTGCTGCCGTCTGCTGTTTCGGTCAACAATTATTAATTACGCATTTTCTGAAATTCTTTGAGCTGTTATTTCTAATGACACCGGTATGATTTTCATAAAAAACACATAGGGTGCTATTCATAGACATTTCGCTAGCCCGCGCTACTAGCGTGCTAAACTAGCCCCGGCTATCGACTGGTTACTTGTACAGGATTCATATTATATCATATCACTAACACTGGTTTATGAATACGAAACACGTTAGTTCGCTGATCATCCACCGGAAGCCCGCGCTAAGAATGTCTATGAATACGGCCCATAGTGACAGAATTATAGCAATTTATGACCCCGAAATGTTTCTGCCGACACACTATATTATAATAAATTATTGAAATAATTTTAGTTTTATTCTTTAAATATATAGAAATTTTATCTGAACAAAATATGTAACTTTATGCTCGACCATGCCGAAATGTAGTAATTATACACCTGGTAGTAGCCCTTTAATGCACCTCATTAAAGTACACCTATTCATTATAGTTCAGTTATTCAGCCAATGTGAAATCACTATTGTACCATTATAAAACCGCAAGTATCGATTATTCTCGGATATGCAATCAAAAGACAATTAGCAAAAAGTTACGGAGGCTGGAAATCCAATACTGTCGAAGAAGGTTATGTTCTGTTACTATAATAATTAGCGTTACCTGTAAATAATATTCAAATAAATTCAATTTGTCATCTCGTTTTTCAATTCTAAATCAATTTGCAGGTTCTATCAAGCCTAATCTTCATGTTATTCTCTAGATTATATCAAGGTCAATGACATTCGTGCCTCGGAAAAAATCAACACTTTCGCGTCTGTGCACATCTCACAATTCAGGTCAGTTCCGCTCTTCACTTACATAACCATAACATGAATACTTATGAATAATTTCAAGTTAGAAATATGGTCGAGCATAAAAAGTCGTATGAAACTTGCCTATAATGGTAATTAAGACGCTCGTATGAAAATTATGAAACTCGCTTGCGCTCGTTTCATAATTAAACCTACTCACGTCTTAATTACTACCATTATAGTCTCGTTGCATAATGTACTATTTTGTTCTGAAAAGGAATTTTAAAATGTTACATTTCTTTGGATCAAATGTCTGTACAATTAAAGGGCATAACTAAAATTCTTCCAATCATTCATTGTCATAATACCCTGCTCTTTTAAATTAACCGAGCTTATTGGGAATTCAGTCAACGGCTTTCCCAAAACACGGTATGAAATGTTTCATATAAAACAATTTTTATCTCCAAAGCGAAGCAAAAACGACCAAAATTTTATTAAACCTTTTCGTTTGAAATATCTCAAAGAATAACCTCCTGAAATTAATGACATTACATACGGTTCATCCTATATGCATTATAAGTAGCTCGCATGTTATATATTTTGAAAATATGTGTCCATGAGGTTCATGAGTGTGTCTCATTTAAGAGTAGTTTTTCCATTTACCCATGTTCTAACTGTTCATGGACCCATTAAAGCAGATCTCTGATCTCGTTGTCAGGTAACGCGGATTATATTATGCAGGGAAATTATAAAGTTATGGCGTGGGAAATAGGAATATTCTGAAAAAATTCTATACCTATGTCGCCTATTCCCATTACAAATTCAACATCGAAATCTCGCGAATTAAAACCTGTTTCCGAAGTAAGAACCAAAGCTCTATAGATTCAGCTAAAAGAGCGTCTACGTTAGAGATATTTTATTTGTTGCTCTTGCTGCATACCAACTTCCTCCTGAAACAGCTCTGAAGATTGCTAAATTTATGGTTCCGGAAAATACGAAAGAAGTCGTAAACTTGATTTTGGCAGACGGAGGAAGTAGCCTATTAAATATTAGCAACAGAAGATGATCTAGCCTGCCCTTCAAGTTGCGGATAATAAACTTCGGCTTTTTAAGCACATTTTCCGACATATACAGTAAAGGACAAAAATGTTGAGCTGCTCGAGTACAGAGACATCATTTTATTTTTACTAACATTTCTAATATTAACCTGCCTATACCTTTGCTACCCCCTTCCACGATCGGAGTTCGATGATACTGGCGTAAAATACAAACAAATCACTTTACTAGGTATAGGAGGGAAGAAAAGTAGTTCATCCATTTAAGTAAACTAGGAATTATCGCGATTTTGAGTTTGATAATTTTCATTTGGTTTTCCTTTAATCAAAATAATTAACAATAAGTGTTTTTACTCATGAACTGAGCTATCCATTCGGACGTATTCATTATGCAGTGTATATTATACTGTCTACAGCACATTAGCGTACAGTATAGAGAATGAAGTTAAATTGAAAAATAATCATATCAAACACATGTTTGAAAATGGTGGCCGTTCATTTCGATACAGCCTTCAGTTCTTTTGTGCATATTATCGCACTATAGACTATTGCATCTAATTCCAATTACCAGTTTCGTCCTTCGCACTAGTAACTCATGTGGAACTAATTCTGTACTTAATCTACAAAAGATTACCTGACGTACTGTAAATTCAATCTTCACTTCTGCCCGATCCGAAAAGGTAAAATGACTTAGACATGCTATCTACATTCCATCCAAGTAGTTGTTACGTCGCAGGGTCGTAGAAAGGAAGGAGGTCCTTTTATTTAAGTTATTTTAAACAGCTGTGTAATATTACGTAGACGCCCAATTTCTAACAGAAATTATTGTTTTCAGAAAAGAGCTAAGACAGCCCAGCCATTAGCCTTTACAGGGAGGCGGGCAGAAGTAGGTGAGGAAAATCGGGATGAGACGTAGGCAGACGGACGACAGTACCTGTACGAAAACGCTTTAGTCACTGAAAAACGCGAATATATTTATGGAACGTACTATACTCACTAACTCAGTACTGTTTAGTATCACCATAAAGCACTTTGACTGCATACGCGGCTTTGGTTCTGTATGGAAAACGATTGGAAGTTTAGTAGTAGAAGGGATGATGGGAGTGAAGTACATTCAAAAACTCAGGTTCAATAAAAATTGAAGTACAAATAAAATGATGTCCCTGTATTTCCTAAGTCAAAGAATGCTACACTGCGCACGCTCCGGATCCAAAGTCTGGTTTATACCACGAAGAGATATTCGTATCTTTTTCCTGTTTAAATACTAGACATACGTATCTATGCTGAGGAGGCATTAAAACATGAGAGGTTTCTATTTAACGTATGTATACAAATATACAGACGTAAAATGCTGTAGTTCTTTTACGTTGACAGCGCTAGAAGCCACGTTAAGAATTCTGTCAAATGTATCGCTTTCGGCCACGTTTGAATCCTCAAATCTTGGATCCAAGGACTTGCATGACAACCACTAGATCGAAGAGGACGACTGAACGTTTTTACATCGTCAATGTATGTAATATCTTGTGGGTCTGTCAAGTGCAGACCCGTCGTTACGCTGATCTCGCGTCACAGGAGTCCTGACGTGTGTAAAGTCGGAGATGCTGGAACAAATTTTAATCTTCCTTACGCAAATCGGATCTCACACCATTATATTTGTGCAATGAGTTGCATAACTTCAGTTTAAAACCATTTGTTATTGAGTAAAATTCAAAACGGAAGGAAATGACGGAGAACTTCATATGGAAACCGGAGTAAATAAAAATTCAAAAAAGTATTGCCTCTGTTTTCATTGAAAGCATGAATAGATATATACAGGGTGATTTACGAGGATTTACCGTCCCTGACGGAGCTTATTTCCGAAGACATTCTGAGCAAAAAATGTCATATAAATATTTGTCCTAAAGTCAATATTTTCAAAGTTACATTAATCTGAAATTGTTAGTAAAATACCTTTTTTCTTTAGTTTTAATTGAGGACCGTTTTCGCAAAACTTGCTAACTGCAAAATTAGCAAAATTGAGATTTTGATGGATTCGTTAACACAAGGCAGGCCTCTACCTGATGGTCAAGGCGTCTTAGTAAAATTGCGTTATTTCTCTTCATTGTAGTGTGTCGAACTGTGATCGTTTTTTCAAAACTTGCTTTTTGCTATAAGTGAGAGTTACAGCAAAGCTTGCTTACTATAGTGGTTTGTCTCTCCTGTAAAATTTAGTTTTTTTTTTTTTTTCAGTTAGCAAGTTTTGCAAAAACGGTCTTCAATTGTAAAAATATTACAAACAGAGAATGAACTCTTCAGAAGTGTCATTTCTTTAATTGGTTTTAGTGTTCTGAAGCTAAAAATGTGTTGTAAATTGTTTTGCACAGATTTTATTTTTCAATTCTTAACTAAAAATGATATCCTTCTTCCGCACTTATAAAAAAAAATTGGTACAAATCATACAACATTAGAAACGTGACTTGTTATAGTTTAATTATGCATCCTAATGTACAGTCTTAAAGAGTTTACAAGAGTGGAGTGATTTGTAACAATTTTTGTGATAAATGCGTAAGAAAATGTAATTTTGTACTTCGAAATCGAAAAAGAAAAAAAAAATCTGTACGAAGCAACTATGGAATTCTTTTTCCATTTTTAGCTTCAGAATAGTAGCTAATTAAAGAAATGATATTCCTGAATAGTTCATTCTTTATCTGTAATATTATTTTACCCTTAAAACTCAAGCATAGTGGTATTTTGCAAACAACTTCAAATTAGTGTAATTATTAAAATATTGAGATTAGGACAAATGTTCATATGAAATCTTTTGTTCAGAATGTTTTCAGAAATAAGCTCCGTAAGGGACGGTAAATCTTCGTGAATCACCCTGTATATACGTAGGTAGGAAGAGATAATACATTTCCTCTTATTTATTTCCGTACGAATATCTCGTACGTCTATATTAATCACATTTTTGCATGTCCCTACGGGATGACATTAGCCTTTAAATAAATATGTCAGCAAATTAAATAGCACATCTAAATTCGCACGTCTCTTGGGACAATTTAAACGTGGCTGTCGAGAGGGAACTGGCGACACGCGATAAGTGCATCAACTTACTTAGTAATGAAAGTAATTTCGTGAACAGGTTCATTTGATTGAGTTTGCATTAATGGCAATGTACACAGTGCCAGGAAGGAAATATCTGCCTATAAATAAAATTAAGTGCTTCGTTAAACTCAGCACCGAAGGGGATAGTCACAAAGCAGCGATTACAGTCATAAAAAAGAGAAGAATGTATTATTACGCAACAAGAATTACTTCTACTATCATCATAACGGTCTGTCGCTATGGTTTCACTTCCAAATCAAGCTATGCATGGTTCGATTCCCATTTAGCGATTGGAACTCGTGCTTTGAGACTGAACTCGGATGCGAGACTGAATATCTAGTTGCGTTTTTGACTCAGAACCAGTAGCGGCTGGTGGTCAAAATAATGAGTGTGCTACCATCTCTATATCGGCCTACTGTATACACTTATATGTATTTATCTTAATTTGAGACTCGCCTAGTATGAAGTCTATACGACGTTCTTTCCTACTGTAGAACTTGTCAGGAGTAAACCCCTCCATCTTGGACATCATATTATTTTCTATTGACAGTATTGCAAGAGCAATGAGACGATCCTGGGACTTAGTGTTCCTTAAAAACCGTTTTAATGCGTTTCAAGCAAGAAAAATATCTTTCTGGCTCAGCAGTGGCCATTGGTGTTGTAACCAAAATATTTAGCAACTTCGGTACTTCACGGAATGGATCCTGTAAATTGTTGGAGACTATGTATTGTAACAATTGAACAGTCATTTATATTTTGGAAGTCGGGTTTTCCGTATAGAACTCCAAGTTGTGCATTTAACACTCTTTTGTTCAGTATAGTATAGCTGTTGACAGCAACTTCAAGTTCGCGTTCACGAAAATTATACGAAAAATTCTAAAAAATGTTGCTGTTTTACAATTTTGTTGCGTCTAGGTAGCTTAAAGACTGGAAACGTTGAGTAGCTTCCTGAATTATACAGTCACATACTTCCTACAGGTAGATGGCAGCAGCAGTCTGATATTTGAATTCCAAATACATTGTAAATAGTTCCGAGTTCTTCCACAAACAAGCATTCTTTTGTTACGCTTTATTTTTCAATCTCCAAGCTGTGTTGTGCTGAAGCTGACTACAACACTTTCCCGCGTAAAAATAGCCAATCAGAGCAGAGATTTCAGCTTCGTACATGCACATAAATGTCTACATTCTCATATGAACTTCAGAATAGCACAACGAACCCCCTGAGGCACCAAAGAGCGAAGAGCGAAGACTAAACACTCGATAATGCGTAATGAATATAACCAAGGAAAATTGTTAAATGACAGATCAGATACTATGGTATTACGAATACATTATTTGAGCAAAAATTATCACTGTGCTGTAGCACTGTAGCGCATAGGTACGGGCCGCCACTGCTCAGAACTACGTACAGAGCTACTACAAAGGCTTTACCCGATTCCATAGCCTTGTATTATGAAAAGTATGAGACATACATTATTGACATTTATACCAATAAAAAGAGAAACTCATCAAGTTTTTGGTCCATCAACTGCTACAAGTGCTCGATGTGACCTCCTCGACAAACATCCACTCGGTAGTCTAACTCCTGCCACACCCGCTGGAGCATATCACGATCAACTCTAGCCACTGCCGCACGGATCCGTTCTTCAAGATTAACTGGCAAAGGAAGTACATATGCTTGATCTTTGACAAACCCCCATAGAAAAAATCACAGGGAGTCAGATCTGGCGACCTAGGAGGCCAACGGAGAACACACCGATCGTTGTTAGAAGCCCGTTGATGTGGTTGATGCCTCAGTTACATGAAGATAAACCAGGGTTTTTATTTCAACAAGATGGGGCTCCACCACATTTCCATCTGGAAGTGCATCTACCACAACGTTGGTGTGGACGGGCTTCTAACAACGATAGATATGTTCTCCGTTGGCCTCCTCGGTCGCCAGATCTGACTCCCTGTGATGTTTTTCTATGGGGGTTTGTCAAAGTGTATGTACCTCCTTTGCCAGTTAATCTTGAAGAACTTAATAACCAGATCCGTGCGGCAGTGGCTAGAGTTGATCGTGATATGCTCCAGCGGGTGTGGCAGGAGTTAGACTACCGAGTGGATGTTCTCGCGTGACGCGAGGAGGTCACATCGAGCACTTGTAGCAGTTGATGGACCAAAAACTTGATGAGTTTCTCTTTTTATTGGTATAACTTTCAATAATGTATGTCTCATACTTTTCATAATACAAGGCTATGGAATCGGGTAAAGCCTTTGTAGTAGCCCTGTATTTCTCCATGCTAGGTATAAGCGGTAACTTGGGACTAGACAATTACATAAAAATTAAGGGTTACGAAACCGTGGTTAATAAATAACAGTGATTAAAATAAAATTTCTGTGCACCATTCATAATCACTAGTTACTTACACGTGGTTATCTGACATCTCATTTCACCAAGGTAAAGCCTGTAATGATAAACTCTTAGTACAAAATGACGAAAGGAAAGCATCCATACCTCTGCAAAGATGATGATCAACGTCTAAGAACTACAGCCTTTACTTCGTTCTACATCGAAACGAACGTATTATAGATTTTCGCATTGCATTCGTTTATCTTTTGGCGCTGTTATGTTTGTCCGTTGCATTTCTTTATTTTTCAGTGCTATTACGTTAAAATCGTGCAAACTGTAAAATAAAAGCACAAATGATTATATCCCAATCTGAGTTTGAAGTATTGATAGACTAAATTACTACATTTAAATATGTTATATTAAAAATATGGAATATCCATAAAGGAAAAAAATTAAGAAGATTGGTGGAAATGTGTGTATTAGAGAGCTGCAAAATAGCGCTTATAACCGGTTTAGATTCTACCGGTTAGAGAACATCCGTCTAGGTCGGGCAACCTAATATTCGATTTTCAACCGGTTACCCATTATGTTTGGAGATAGACAGAACACCGGGCGCACTTCATCATACATGAAACCGACATTTTCTGACTACACAAACGGAGTAACAATTGAAGAAAATTTACTTTGTTTTATTAACAAATGTGTTTTGCTGATATACGTCTACAATTATTGATTGGACATTTTAATACACTTATCTTCATAACTAATACAGACCGATTATTTAGTCCTGGCAGCTCAGCGACGCGAGAAAGGGAAAGTAATAGGAGTAGTGGGGAGAGTTCTAGAGTAGAGACAAGGGCGAGCGGTCGGTAAAGGAATGAAGTAGAGCTTAACTGTACTAGAAAAATACCGCTCTACCGCACGCATGACATCCAATCGCTCCGAAGGCAAGCGAGTGACTAACCCAAACACCCCTTGGCGTAACTAAATGGACTCGCCTGACACAGGCGCACATCTCCGGCGGCTATCAAGACTAAATAATCGTACTATGTATAAATGGGGTAAATATGTCGAAGAAACCTGGTCCAGCACCTACTACTGTCTATCCGAGTCATTATGTCGCATCCTGGTTTCCCTTCCTCCCCGCTTCTGCTGGCCCCTTTCTAAAGGCTAGTGGCTGGGCTGTCAGGCTCCCTCATGAAAATATTTGCTGTACGAATTTGGAAGTCTGCATAACATTATACAGGGACATCATTTTATTTTTACTTCAATTTTTATTGAACCTGAGTTTTTGAACGTACTTCACTCCTACCCCCTCCACTAGTGAACTTGCAACCGTTCTCCACACAGAACCAAGCGTATACAGTCAAAGTCGCCTTACGGTCATAGTAAACACAAACAGTACTGAATTACTGAGTATAGTACGTTCCAGAAATATGTTCGCTTTCAATATATTGAATCATATTCTCATACAGGTACTGTCATCCGTTTGCCTACGTCACATCCCGGTTCCCCCCAACGGCTTCTGCTTGTCTCTCTGTAAAGGGTAGTAGTTGGGCAATCTTAGCTCTTTTCTGAAAACATTAATTTCTGTTAGGAATTGGGCGTCTACGTAATATTATACAACTGTTTAAAATAAATAAAAGGTCCTCGTTAATTAATTGTCACGTGATTTCCATCCTTTCTACGACCCTGTGACAAAACCACTTGGACGGATAGTAGATAGAATGTCTGACTAATTTTATCTTTTCGGATCGGGCAGAAGTGAATATTGAATTTACGGTACGTAAAGTACTCTTTTATAGAGTAGGTACAGAATTATTTCAACATGAGTTGCTAGTACGAAGGACGAAACTGGTAATTGGAATTAGGCACAGTAGTCTATAGTGCGATAATATGCACATTAGAACTGAAGCCTGTATAGAAATGAACGGCCACCATTTTCAAAAATGTGTTTAAATATCCATATTATGTTTATTTTTCAATTTAACTTCATTCTCCATATTGTTCGCTAATGTGCTGTAGACATTATAATGTAGGCTACACTGCATAATGAATACGTCCGAATGGAGTAAAAACATTTATTGTTAATGCTGTATTGTATTTTGATTAAAGAAAAACCTAATGAAAATTATCAAACTAAAAATCGCGATATTTCCTGCTTTACGTAAATGGATGAACTACTTTTCTTCCCTCCTATACCTAGTAAAGTGATCTGTTTGTATCTTACTCCAGTATTATTGAACTCCAGTGGAAGGAGGTAGAAAACGGTGTTTCCGGTTTTGAAACTTTAATCCAAAGGTATAGCCAGGTTAATATTAGAAATGTTAGTAAAAATAAAATGATGTCCCTGTACAACTGTTTAAAATAATTTAAAGAAAATGGCAAAGTCAAGTAAGTACATGTCACGCGATGTCCACCATTTACACGATCCTGCGACATAATCACTCGGACGGACAGTACGTGCACAATCAATTTCATTTGAACTTCCAATGAATCGAAGGAAGTCCTCCAGTGTGGAAAATCTCTGTCCTGCCTCTTCAATTTAACAGTTTATGTTTCTCTTTATCAAAGAGAACGATTTTCAGTTGTTGAACTCGTAGCGAATTTTAAACTAAGCTATTTTTCCTTGTTTCATTCTTTCACATATAAAACTTTGATAATCAAGGAAAAAATTTAAATGTACTGTATCTCTGAAGTCATTGCAGTAATATAGAGTTCAAACACCTTTTTCTCTCTTAGGAGAAAGAACGTGCAGGCCACTAGCGAATAGTATTATATCAACACATTATGAACTTCTAAACATTTAAAGCAGTGTTCACAGACCCATTCAATACATTAGCTACTCAGCTTCTCAGCTTCTCACAGCACTTGAGAAAACGACTTTTAAATGTAAATTTACATGCCGTAATAGTTATATTAAAAGTCAAATTTTATACACACTTACCTATAATATTCTTTGAGTAGGAACCTTTGCATAAACCAGATATTAAATCTCATGGTCTCATGGGGCTTCAGGGAGAAGTAGAAAACATCAAGAACTTGCTTCCGAGACGGTACAGAGTTCTGAATCTCTCTTTATCACGATAAGCAGACGACAGAGCATTTTTAAAATGTCGTCCTCGATTGTTTAGTGATCACTATGCTCGTCATCAGATTAAAGACGCATATATTCAAATGCAGTAGATGGTAACGAAATTAATAAAACCATACAGAAGGAAACCTTAACAGCACTGTTTTCATTAAGTACCGTAAATTCTTCAAGTACCGTAAATTCAGACCTCTTAAGGCTGGTTCACAATAAACCGGGAAGGGAAACGACAACGAGAACGAAAATATTGTTAAAATAAATGCATTTAAATGTAAGCATTCACAATAGTTAATTGTGAATGCTTACATTTAAATACATTTATTTTAACAATATTTTCGTTCTCGTTTACGTTCCCGGTTTATTGTGAACCAGCCTTTAATAGAGGGTTTTTGCATCCACGTCGTCCGCTATGCGACTAACGCTATTTAGACGTCAGTAATGGCGTATTTGGTGACGTATGTTCAAGTTCCGAAAACTTAGGGAAGAATCGTAAGGGATCGGTGAACGTATTCCCTTAACGTAAGGCTCTATTACGCGATATTTTCAGCTGCATTAAGGTTTATCATGCCGTAGGTCCTATGAAAATCAATAGCACTCTATATATTTTTAAATTGATAATTCAATGTCTAAGGCAGCTGCAGAACTCGTAAGAAGGGGAAATATGACGTCAGCCTCACTCCACTTCTATTGGGGATGATCGACTTCCGCGTAGAGTTATTTACCTTCTCTTGTCGACAAAGGTCCATCAGTAGTGGCATGTAATTTTCAAAAAGAATTGTAATAAATTCATTCTGCAAATTAAGCTTTCAGGAATAACTCCCTGTAAAGTTAATTTGAATAATTTCGAGGGAAAAATTGTTCCGGGGCCGGGTATCGAACTCGGGACCTTTGGTTAAACGTACCAACGCTCTCCCAACTGAGCTACCCGGGAACTCTACCCGACACCGATCCAATTTTTCCCCTCTATATCCACAGACCTCAAAGTGGGCTGACAACCGTCAAGCAACCAACATTTGAATGCACACTAACTCTGTGTGACTTTAAATTGTGGTTTTCTGTTACGTACAGTGACGTGTATTATGCAAATTAAGCTTTCAGGAATAACTCCCTGTAAAGTTAATTTGAATAATTTCGAGGGAAAAATTGTTCCGGGGGCGGGTATCGAACGCGGGACCTTTGGTTAAACGTACCAACACTCCCAACTGAGAGCCCGGCCTCGGAACAATTTTTTTCTCGAAATTATTCAAATTAACTTTACAGGGAGTTATTCCTGAAAGCTTAATTTGCCTAATACACGTCACTGTACGTAACAGAAAACCACAATTTAAAGTCACACAGAGTTAGTGTGCACTCAAATGTTGGTTGCATGACGGTTGTCAGCCCACTTTGAGGTCTGTGGATATAGAGGGAAAAATTGGATTGGTGTCGGGTAGAGTTCCCAGGTTGCTCAGTTGGGAGAGCGTTGGTACGTTTAACCAAAGGTCCCGGGTTCGATACCCGGCCCCGGAACAATTTTTCCCTCGAAATTATTCAAATAAATTCATTGTTTTTATAATGCGTTATCTCGTTTCAAGTTTTACAATTATGCTAGATTTCCTGTCGGTAGTTTCTTTGAGATTTCTTTGCACCTAACCTGTTTTAGATGTTCGAAAACATTCCTCCTATTATCACCTACGGAAATATAAATTTATAGTGTTTAAGTAATGAACGTTGAAAGTCACTATTAATTTCAATTCAAAATGAACACAACGAGTGACGTCCTTAATTTTACAATATATAAATAAATAATCAATATACAGTTCATAATAATGAACTTACCCGAAAGTATGTGCATTCCATAATTCTTAATATGGACTTTGTTGAAATGTGGTTTAATAGTGAAATGACGAGTGAAAATAAATTGGATGGGACACAGTAAACAAGCAATTCTTTCGTCTTCAACAACAAAATAATCATATTACTATTTCCTTTGGAAGTAGTATTCCTTCAAAGGTTTAGATTTTGCCATGTTCCAGTTCTCTTTAAACTGCAATACGCGTATTATTTGTTTGTTTGTTTACTTATTTACTTACTTATTTAATTATTTTCTTATTTACTTCAAAATGAGAATCTTTTTTGAAAAAAAGAAAGTGAGGAAAAAAATACTAGCTTCGATGTGATCTCTTCAGAATAGACATTTACACTTTCAAAAGTTGCTAAGTGGCAAGCTTCTTTATTTTTCACGTTAGATGAGGAATCAAACCGAGAGAAATATTGAGAAAGAATGGAAATTGCTTTTAAAAGTGGTCGCTACTCAAAATCGTGACTGGTTTCAGAGTTACGCCGAGTTAAACAAAGGAGTTTTTTTCGCTTTGCGGAGTACTCACGACTCAACCTTTTGTCTGCTGGAATCTCAACGAAAAATTCGTTCCTGAATCTTCTTGTACTTCGACCTGAATAATGTATCCATCTTGAGCTGTTCTAAATACATGAATATCATCAACACTGGTAAATCTCAAACGAGATGCCATATTTTAACACCGAATTAGGCTCACGGTAAACTCCGACCACTTTCACGTTATCCGTCTGGAGATATAGGGTCCGCTACTGAAATAACGTGAGATGAATGGCTCTGATTGGCTCTTTCATCAATGACGTCAACATAATGTTAATCGTTTATTGGACCAGAAGGATGCGAAAACTCTCTATAGGCGATCTGTTACTCGCTATTGTCAAACGAATTTAACTACTTAGAATGACATAATAATAAAATATTTTTCAATTAATGAGGGGAAGTGGGAAGTCTGAAAGGTAAAGCGGTATTATCTATAAACTTCGATCATGCGCAGATGGTGGTCTATTACAAAATAGTAAGGTTAGGCCTATAGCATAGCTTCCTTCTTGACATGGAAAATGATAACTAACAATTCAAGATAGTCTAAAAGGACTCAACTTACTTTAATTAATAAGCACATAAATTAAAAATACATAGACATTTTACTTACGCTTAATTTACTTTAACAAAGCGGTAAAGTTTTACTAAAATATTAACATTCAATTTTAAAAATTATCATTACAACATGTAACGGTTGTATTATCTAAATAAATGATTCCTTAATAGTAAACTTAATTAGTTTCTTTTACACATTTAAGAAGACATTGTCCACTATCAGTCAGCTCTACGTCTAACATACTTTTCATGCCGAATTTAAGGTCGTAGCCAGATCAGAAGTCTTCACTTCGTACACCATTGCCTTCAGATAACCCCATAAAGCAATGATGTCAAAGCAAGCGCATTTTTCTGATCTTGACGTCGTGCGAGGGCAGCAAGCGCTAAGTATGGAAAGTGGATGGGTTGTGTATATGAATAAGCAACCTGTTGGATTAAGAAAACAATGGTGTACAAACTTCAAACGGAACGTGAAATTTTATGTCGTTATTTTTATATGGCTTCTTTCTGTTTAATATTATCTATATTGTCTGTAAAACAAAAGTACTAACACTGATTTCTTAATATTGCACTTGTGTTTTAAATCTTAATAAGAGAGTTAAGAAGGAATATTCACTTAAATTCCATAGTAGTGTAATATTATACTGTATTAAGTGGATGAAACACGTCATTCTTAAAGTAAGTGATATTCCAAAGAAAGAGATTGAGTATGACATGATAAGTTGGAATTTATACTGATGGTATCTTAGCCTTACAAAAGTAATCAATAAACTAATCAAAACAATATTACAGTACAAAGCAAAGTTACCTAGGTGCTGTAGCTGTTTTAAGTGTAACTAATATTACATAACAAAACTCTTATCGCATTATACTTTTAAGGTGATATTTGTGAGCAACTTCCTATCATCATGATATTAAATTATTTTCTCGAAATCTGCTGAAGCTATAGAACACAGATTTTTACAACACATGGGCACGAATCTTTTGCTTATATTGTAACAGTAGATGCTTTGTTAATTAATTTCCTTACAAACAATTTCCATGCGAATATTTTCAAAATTTTCAATACACTATCTTCAGTAATACGTATATACGGTATATTAGATATACGAAAACATTCTGTAAGGCTACTAAATAAATAGGCCTAAACCTGAAAATTTCACTTTTCTGTACGAAAAGTTGAGAAAATATTTATTTTGAATAAAAAAATCAAAGTTGTGAAAAATGAGCATTAAAGTTAAAACTTACATTCTTATAATGCACTTATACTTCTCAGACAAATCTAAAAATTAACATGGATACAGTTTTAATAAGTTGTCTTCCCTTTATCTATTGAATCAGTGCTGGCCATTCCTGAATATAGCTCGACCAAGCGGCATATATCACCTCTTTCGTCTGTTTCTTTCCTTTCCGCTGTAAAGTACTCAGGCTCTCCTGTGGGCATCAATTGACATGCCTGCCATAAAGCAAAGTCATGGGGGTTTAAGTCTGGCGACATTGGAGACCATTCGTTGGGTCCTCTACGTCCTATCAGTCGATTACGGCAAGTTCTTATCGAGCCAACAGCGCACACTACGAATTTTATGATATCGCCTATGATGCGGGACTTGTGGGACACCCTGTAGAAGGATACTAAACTTTAATGGTAGATAAAGATGAAGGGAAAGTACAAAGAAAATAATGGACACCGAAAGACGTGAGTGCAGTTAAGACGGAAATATATTTGAAGGAAGAATTTGATTGTCACTTAATTGTAACGTCGTATATCTTTGTTCCATTTTACTTTCAAATCTTTTAACAGTAAATCCTCCTTACGGGTCTAGACAAAATTGAAGATGGTAACGAGAAAACTCTAAAAGCTCACACCAATCGCAGTTTAGTAGCCAAAGATTAATGTGGCACCGTGCTCGAACTGCAAGGTACAGATTACAAACTCTTCGCACATTCTCCCTCCCAATTGCCTCTCCAGGAACTAGTTACTTTCTGCTACGGTCATACATAAAGAGGTCATCGAGCTTCCACGATTTTTTCACCTTAGTACTTGTTGGTTCAATTTGTGAGGAAGTTCGAAACTTTGCAAAGCAAATGTTCTTGTAAGACAATGTACGCAAAGTAGAATGGATATGTTCTTATTAATTGTCGTTACCACTGCCAAAGTCATCAGCACCATCATCAACTTATTAAAATAATTTTAAAGCTTTCAACTTTCTGAGTCTCTAAGTGATTTTCCAATTCGCCTCGTAATTTTCTTTTATTTTCTTGCAAAATATATTTTCTGTTATAGTACATAGCAAATACAGAATGACTCAATAAATCTGTCCCGCGCTTTAAGAATCAGTTCTACAAGCTTTTAACTTGTTTTCCTCTTAATACAAACACTGGGGTTTGCAATAAGTAGAGTGGGAATCGGCTGTGATATAAAGTGAGGAGTATTGTTTCAAAACGTGTTTTTTCCGTTCTTAAAAAATTGAAAATTGAACCTGTATCATTTTTTTCCTATATTTTATGACCTCAGAATTCAAATCTGCAACAATAACGAAACAAAACGAGTTTTCTTCCATTTTAACATGATATTAAAAGGAATTGTTGGTCGAAGGAGAACGGATTTTTTCACTTCACAAAAAGAAAAATACTATGATGGAGAAATCTCATTTTGAAATGATGCTAAAAGTGTTTAATAAAATACCCAAATATTTATTTACTCTAAACAGTGGCGAATTTATAAAAACAATTATCTCTAGTTGGCTCATTAAGTATTTTATGATTTAAAAACATTTTTAACTCTAACTTTTAATAATTGTATTTGAAAAGGTTTATAACACTATTTGAGTGTCCAAAGACTGTTACGTGAATAAAAAAAGAATAAATAAATTTTCCGATTTCGTGAATTATAATACAAAATAAATTAGACCATGGACATATAAATACAGTAATCTGCATAATTCTCTGAAAAAGTGTTTCATTGATATTATTTTCATCACTCATTGTGATACAAATTTCAACTGGAGAGCGAACTTCTATAACATTCTGCGCATTTCTAAAATCTATACAAAATATATGCATTTCAATTAATTTTATGACCCTTATCCAGGTCCCACGTCACTAGTGCTCCAATACGTGTATCGAAATTGTGTCCGGTCTTGAAAAAGTCCAGATACGACATCTGTAGTGCTCTCTGAGGCTTTAAGGGCCGTATTCATAGACGAGACTTTGGATGAAGACTTCCCAAAGTCGACTTTAGTAGTAAAGTTTAACTTTGTTAAAAGTCCTATTCATAGACAATACTTCTGAGACTTTGACTTTGGTAAGTCAAGATTTGACGATCTTGTTTTAATGTTGGCAATCATAATCGCTGCCTTCTAAACGAATTAAATTAATAGATAGCGGAAATAGAGTAGGCATTGTCACAATCAAAGCCATCTTTTGAGTTACAAATCAATGAAACAATTGAAAATCGGTACATGTTAAGCATTGTTAATAGTTATTGCAGCTTTACATAATAATATTATTATTCGAGGGCTTATTGTGAAACTAACGTAAGTACAAAAATTGACATTTTTAGGTATTTACACCAATCGATAATAATAAATCGTAACTCAGTTCGAACAGTGTTGTATATAACACAATTCATAATTACAAAACATGATGGTATAGTTTATCTGAAATAGTATTGCCTGTTAAGAATTTGGTTGTGAATAAAGCATCTATTGCAGTTACATGAGTTTCACATTGAGTCCTGAAATTATTTCATTGTAAAATAATTTTGTTCTGATGATGTAGAAGATAAGATACCACCAATGACAAACTATGAAAGAGACATATTATTCTGCTGACAGTTGGCAGAGTTATTCCCTGCATGTCTGCAGAAACTACTTAAAAATTATCTTAAATCAATAAGCAGAAAACATTATTAAGACGACCGCAAGGATTATAAATTAACTGAATTTCCAGCTGTATAACCTATCCTCTATAGAATTAAATAGTAATAATCAATATTAAGCTATTAATCCTTACCTACAGCGTAAACTCGCGATGAAATGAGTAGTATTATTTATTGGTGGAACAGATAATCCTCTTTGATTATTTTCATCAATGAAAGCTGAAACATAATGAGGATATTTAATATTGTCTGTTTATCAAATCTGTGCTTTGATTTGCATTTATAATCTATAACAATAGGCTAAGGCACATGAACAGCTTTAATAATCTCCTAGACGTCTTCAATATTCTCGGAAAATTCAACAATTTTCTAAATATCAGCCATTTTCCTTATGTCCACGAACGAAAGTCAAAGTCAAAGTCTAGATTTTCGGCGACTTCGAAGTAAAGTCAAGATTGAAGTTTACTTTCCTCAAAGTGTCGACTGTGAATAGGAAAATGGTGACTTTGTACTTTCCAAAGTCAACTTTGGTCCAAAGTCTCGTCTATGAATACGACCCTAAGCGACAGATACTGTAGCTAGGAACGGTAACTGCGGTCTTCTTTGTCGGACGTAAATTTAGTTCCACTAATTGTACCATTAACTGGCTAATACGAAATAAACCCCTTGGTTCACTGTATGTATGACATAGGATGTGATTAAAGGCTATATTTAGAGCAATACGTTAATGCCTCATAGGTCAATTAGATACATCAGACATGCTCATATCCGTAATCAATCAAATGAATATACGTGCATGTTAGGTATAAACTAATTAGTAGCTTTCCGATTAATTAATTATTTAGTTGGATAAATTCTGAGACGATCTTGTGCATTCAGTATGAAATAACATATAAATCATCATCATTATCATCGTCATCATATCATCACCATCATCAACTAATTTCTGTGCCTTGAAAATTAAACACTCTCGTGCTTTCTCGTTCTTCATCCTATGATGCGTCGTCTTCACGGTCTCTAAATTGAAGGTCATTAATAACACTGAACAACAATGTTTTATACATCTTGATTACACAACTTTTAACACTGTATCACTTCGGAATTTGTATGATAAGAACTTTCTTGTGTTAAATTTTAACGTATCATGTTAACATGCTTCGACCTATTTTGGGTCATCTTCAGAACTGGTCGTTGTTGGTCTTGGCGCCTCTTGTTTCCTGTGAGGGTGCGCTCGTAGTATAGAGTCAAAGAGTGTATGTGTTTTGAAATTGAGTTGTGTGTTGAGAATATCGTTGGGGTGTGTTTTCGTGTGTCTGTATATTTCATATTGTTCTAGTGTGTTGAGTTTCTAGCTTTTTGGTTGGATGTGCAGTATTTCCATGTCTGTGTTGATGTCTCTGTAGGTGTGGTTGGCATTTGTGATGTGTTCTGCATATATGTAATTTTGTTATGGCTGTGATGTGTTCTTTGTAACGTGTTTGAAATGATCTGCCTGTCTGTCCTATGTAGAAGTTGTTGCCGGTGTTACATTTGAGTTTGTATACGCCTGTGTGGTTGTATTTGTTTGTTTGTTTGTTTGTGTGTTGAGATGTTTTTGTAGAGTGTTATTTGTTCTGTATGCGATGTTGTAATTTAATTTCTTGAATGATGTTGCAATTTTATGTGTTTTTGTTTTCGTATGTTAGTGTGATGTATTTTTTGTGTTCTTGTGTTTGTGTTGTATTCTTTTGTTTTTTGTGGTTTTGTTTTGTCTTACGTATTATGTTGTCTATTATGTTGGGGTTGTATCCGTTTTCTTGTGCTATGTATTTGATTGTGTTTAGCTCTTCGTTGTAATCCTGTTGGTTCATTGGTATGTTGAGTAGTCTGTGTACCATTGTTCGGAATGCAGCTTGTTTGTGTTGTGTGGGGTGGGGTTACTTTTTGTCTTGCTCCGAAATAAAACTAGGTGAATATGACTAATATATGTGCCCTAAATCTGAATTTGAAATCCAAATTGCCCCATCATATACCATTTTTCGGGGAAAGTGAATTAAATTTTTTAATATATATATTTTTTTATTTTTTATTTTTCACTCCTAGTGATAAAATTACAACAGACTTGGGATTCAAAATACCACATAATATTTGGAAAATGTGTGCTGGATACAAAATTGATGTCACATAGTTTAAAACACAAAAAAACACAACAATAAAAATATTTCATATGTAGAATGAGAAAAAATCTCGGAATTTGAACTTATCATTTAAAAAGATTTTTTGGATGACTTCCATTTACAACTAGACCCAGGACTGTCTTTTACAACGAACCAACAATGGTCTGCAAGCATGCTGGATGATGATCTTCCTTTATAGGCTATCACCTTTCCATTTCAGATAGGCTATTTCTTGATGAAATCTTTCGCCAATCTGGTCGCTTACCGCTCCAAGGATAGGAGGAAAGAAATCCAAATGAGAATGTAAAAAGTATATTTTTGAGAGACATATTACGCCCCATTTTTTCATATGCACTTAACATGGATTCCACATATTCGATGTAGTTATCTGCCCTAAAATGTTCCAGGAAATTTGAGCAAACATCTTTGAAAGCGCGCTATGTTATTTTTTCTGTAACGAAAAGTTTTTCATCAAACAAATAATCGGTCAAAGATTTGCGAATTTGTGGACCGATGAAAATGCGCTCTTTTAATTTGCCTTCACTCAGATTGGTAAACTTTTGTTTGAAATACTTAAAACCATACTCTAGATTGTTCATTGCGTAGACCTTATTTTGAACTGTTATGAAATTTACTGAATAGAAGGGACCAATATATGTTTATTTATTGAAGTACAAAAGAACATGTCAACAACCATAAGAAACCGGCAATAGGTTATAAACTTATAAAATGCATTAGCATTCGTTTTGATTTACAACCCCCAACCCGCGCCAGATGTTTTCTGGAAGAGCGTTTATCGAAAAGTGAAATCATAGTATATCTTAAAAACCTTACGTAAAACGAAGAAAAGAGATGCATTTTTCGATTCAGCGCACACCTAACCATAAGGGACACATTGTTTTAAATCGGAGCAAAATTCTTGTTGGTCAGTGTAATTAAATTATCGACCTCCTTGTTTCACATTTTATTTGGAAGAAAATGTCCTCTTCCGTGCGAATTCTTCATGAAACCTGTTTTTTTTAAATATCGTGATTATGAAGTACTTTCGTCGATTTCTATCAATTTCCCTAAAATCCATAGATATATTTCACTTAATTTTAGTATTTCATTAAGGCATTTGCATTTTTCATGCATAAAATTAAATTTTTAACACATTTCACGTATATCGTTAATACCAAAAAACCACATCCCTAACGATAAAGAATCTTAGGAATCTTTTATGAAAATATGGTAAGATGTAAAGTACAAGCTGATGATTGTCTGCCAAGAATAAAACTTTGACAGATGTGCGTATAATTTTATCATGTTTTTAGTAAGTGAAATTCTTTTCTTATACTTTCTATTAAAAGAAAGGCTTTAAACAAGAAACTCTTGTGCATATTTTCAAACAACACAGTCATTCTACGCTCAATAGATTATTTAAGTCTTGCAATAAACTCCTATATTTTCCCTTTCAAAGAAGAACTTCTAAAAGCCGTCCTTCATCGCAGAATGCAAAAGTAATATTGACAATAAATATTTTCCTGTTGTCATGCTTGACTGCTTATTTACTTCATCTCTGTTTGCTGTTTATATTATAGCTACCTTCACAGAAAAATCACATTCAAGACTTTATTGGAAATGTACATCAATGCTTGTAGGAATGATCAAGTTTATAAATATTTACTTTTGTTTGCATTATTCTTTTAAAGAATTCATTATTTCTCACATTCTAGATTCAGAATTTGAAATCGTGATGTTTTATACATACAAAAGTATTGACTTTTACCATCTTTTATAAAACGGGAATTGTAACAAAAGAAAGTTGCTCTACGAAGTTTACCAATAGTTTCTCCACTTCAACTTTATTTTTAGCCCTCCCCTCTCCCGTTTTCTCTCCTGACACTGCATAGAGCCACCCATAATAAGAGAACGAGAAGGAACTTCGCCCTGTTCTTGAATATTTTAACTTTCCAGTTCTAGTAGGTTTTGTAAGCATGGTACAAAATATTGAGTTACGTCATTTTCTCTCCTCTCTCATTTCCTCGTACATTCTCTCTCCTTCTCAGAGATCCAATCGTTCCTAATGTCGTTTTCGAAGAATGACTTTTCAGGGCATTTCATTCCCTCAGGGTTTCTTCAGTCTAAAAGAGTGCTTCATTCCGCTTACTCTAGCAGCATTTCCCCTCCACAACGTACGTAATGAAAAGACGTCTTATAGAAGTCGGAGGTAGTGGGAACAAGTCTGATTTTACCAATAAATAATCGATACCAATATCTGATGTCGATGGAAAGAACACCATAACAGAGCCGATGTACATATTAGTGGTTAGAGAGGACTGACTTTCATATATATGATTTAGAATACTGCAGTAAATGGAGGTCAAGAGTTTCGTCCATTAAATCTATAAATGGAACATGATTCGATTCTATATATGGTATCGAATGTGGAACTGTAAGTACAGACGGCTGGCTACCTGCTGGGAATGAGTGGGATGTGGAAATCAATTCTGCAACAACACAAAATTTATTTATAATTATTTAAATGTATGATATCCTTGGTGATTTAGTGCCTTCCGTACTAGTCTCTGTACCCAAGCATCGCAGGTTCAAGTCCGGCCGAAAGTAATGGACATGCCGCACGCAGAAGATCAATATAGGGACATCATTTTATTTCTACTAACATTTTAAATATTAACTTGCCTATACCTCTGGATCAACGCCGTTTGCTACCCCCTTCCACGACTGGAGTTCGATGATACTGGTGTAATATACAAACAAATCACTTTACTAGGTATAGGAGGGAAGAAAAGTAGTTCATCCATTTACGTAAACTAGGAAATATCGCGCTTTTGAGTTTGATCATTTTCATTATGTTTTTGTTTAATCAAAATACAGTACTGTATTAACAATGAGTGTTTTTACTCACGAACTGAGCTGTCCATGTGGACGTATTCATTATGCGGTGTATATTATACTGTCTACAGCACATTAGCGTAAACTAGAGAGAATGAAATTAAATTGAAAAATAACCATAACATTGATATTTAAACATATTTTTGGAAATGGTGGCCGTTCATTTCGATACAGGCTTCAGTTCTTTTATGCATATTACCGCACTATAGACTATTGTTCCTAATTCCAATTACCAGTTTCGTCCTTCGTACTAGTAACTCATGTTCAAATAATTCTGTACCTACTCTATAAAAGAGTACTTTACGTACTGTAAATTCAATCTTCACTTCTGCACGATCCGAAAAGATAAAATTACTCAGACATACTATCTACTGTCCGTCCAAGTGGTTATGTCGTAGGGTCGTAGAAAGGGAGGAAATCACGTGACAGTTAGTTGCTTAACGAAGCCCTTTTATTTAAGTTATTTTAAACAGTTGTATAATATTACGTAGATGTCCAATTCCTAACAGAAATTAATGTTTTCGGAAAAGAGCTAAGACAGCCCAGCCACTAGCTGGCGAATAAAGGCTGGTGAAGGAAACCGGGATACGACGTAGGCAAATGGACGACAGTACCTGTGCCAAAATGATTCAATATTGAAAGCTCTTTCGTTACTGGAAAACGCGAACATATTTTTGGAACCTTCTGTTCACTATGACCATAGTATTTCTTACTTCGATAGGAAGTATAAAGTACACTGAAAAATGAACTCCAACTCTTTCCGGAATAAACCTTTCATATCCAATTATATAGTGCACATGCTCGAAAGTTATTAAATAATATTGTTGGCGATATATTGTACTGGATATGTAACTGAGAGCTGTTGTGGTTACTATTAATAGCGATCAATAATAAACACACATCGAATTTGATTTTCAACAATACATTCTTGTTTATAGAAGCAGTTTCATAGTATAGCAACGTGACACCGGCACTACAATAATATAATTATGCAGCTGCACACTGCTTCAAGTGATAGACAACATATTTGTTTGATATCGTATGGCATGCAATGAAGTTTTCATTACATTTTTTCTCAGTATAACCAGGTCTTGAAATTGTGAGAATATTGGCAAAGCTTTTGACGTCATTTTATGCTGTGAGATGTGGATTTTTAGTACGGAACAGACTATACAGATGCATAAAGGGGAAAATAACTTCTCTTTTATGTGTGCCATGTCATGTTGTGGAGATAGGGAATTCAACCAGTTATGAAAAAAATCCAGTTATATTTTCTTGTACACATGGAAGATGTTTTCTGAAGTTCTGAAAGATTCATAAAGTTGACTCGGATCGTGTCTCCATCTTGCTTGTGGGAGAGGAAGACCAATATAAGTCTCCCCTATTTAGAGTGATGTGGAGTTGACTTTGAACAGCTCTTGGAAATGAAAATACGCTTCGGGCACTGCAGTAAACATGCGAAAGTGCGTACGCTACTTATGAGTTACATTATGTATTTTTCAAGTAAATTATTCCCTGATATAAAAATGATTAACTATAATAATAATAATAATAATAATAATAATAATAATAATAATAATGATAATAATAATGATAATAATAATAATAATAATAATAATAAATTTATTTTAGCTGGCAGAGTTAAGGCCGTAAGGCAGTGATGTCAAAGCAAGCGCATTTTTCTGAACTTGACGTCGTGCGCGGGTAGCAAGCGCTAAGTATGGAAAGAGGAAGGGTTGTGTATATGAATAAGCAACCTGTTGGATTAAGAAAACAGTGGTGGACAAACTTCAAACGGAACGTGAAATTTTATGACGTTATTTTATATGGCTTCTTTCTGTTTAATATTATCTACATTGTTTTTAAAACAAAAGTACTAACACTGATTTCTTAATATTGCACTTGTGTTTTAAATCTTAATAACATAATAGAGAGTTAAGAAGGAATATTCACTTAAATTCCATAGTGGTATAATATTATACTGTATTAAGTGGATGAAACACATCATTCATAAAGAAAGTGATATTCCAAACAAAGAGATTGAGTATGACATGATAAGTTGGAATTTATATTGATGGTATCTTAGCCTTACAAAAGTAATCAATAAACTAATCAAAACAATATTACAGTACAAAGCAAAGTTACCTAGGTACTGTATCTGTTTTAAGTGTAACTAATATTACATAACAAAACTCTTATCACATTCTGTTGTTAAGGTGATATTTGTGAGCAACTTCCTATGATCATGATATTAAATTATTTTCTCGAAATCTGCTGAAGCTATAGAACACAGATTTTTACAACACATGGGCACGAATCTTTTGCTTATATTGTAACAGTAGATGCTTTGTTAATTAATTTCCTTACAAACAATTTCCATGCGAATATTTTCAAAATTTTCAGTACACTATCTTCAGTAATACGTATATACGGAATATTAGATTTACGAAAACATTCTGTAAGGCTACTAAATAAATAGGCCTAAACCTAAAAATTTCACTTTTTTATACGAAAAGTTGAGAAAATATTTCTTTTGAATAAAATAATCAAAGTTGTGAAAAATGAGCATTAAAATTAAAACTTACATTCTTATAATGCACTTATACTTCTCAGACAAATCTAAAAATTAACATGTATACAGTTTTAATAAGTTATCTTCCCTTTATCTATTGAATCAGTGCTGGCCATCCCTGAATATAGCTCGACTAAGCGGCATATACCACCTCTTTCGTCTGTCTCTTTCCTTTCCGCTGTAAAGCGCTCAGGCTGTCCTGGGCTCTAAAGCGCGCGCTTGCTCCTGTGGGCATCAATTGACATGCCTGCCGTAAGGCCTTCTCTTCTACTCAACAAGCAAAAAGTATACATACATACATACATACATACATACATATGTCTGAACTTACAAGCTACAAAGAATTCAACGATTTGATTTACCTAAGAGTTACATGTAGAAGAGAGTAATTTATGAATAATTAAACAGCAAAATACTATGAACTATTAGTTAAACAATAAAATATAAACTGTGTAGCAGAATTAAGCTAAAGTACATAGAATTTTAATATATTTCAAACAATGTTAGATAACAGAAAGAGATTATTATGAGAAAATTTTGAAAATACAGCACTATCAGGATGATGTCTAAAGGAAGAAGTTACAATGTAGTCAGTGATAGTTTAAGTCAGTAGTGATAATATGTAGAAGCACCCTGTGAAGCAGGCTTGAATAATTTCAAGGGAAAAATAGAATCCGGCTAATTTCGTATATTGATTTTTCGATTCATAATACTTATTTGGCTGGGCCATTGGTTGAGAAGAAATGCCTACTGAAGGATGCACTGGAAGGAATGGTGAACGAGAGATGAGTTTGGGGCAAAAGAAGATATCAGATGATAGACGACATTAAGATATATGGATCATATGAGGAGACAAAGAGGAAGGCAGAAAATAGGAAAGACTGGAGAATGCTGAGTTTGCAGTGAAAGACCTGCTCTTGGGTAGAACACTATGAACACTGTGAATGAATACTTATACTGTTGAAGATCTACTCAAAAGAGAAAATTAAAAAAATCAAAAGTTTCATTATGATGTTTACTACTGCAAAAGATAATCTGAATATTTATGAAACCAAAATCGTCCTGAACTGACACCATGATTTTTTTAAGAAAAAATAATAAGACATTCAACAGTAAATTATAAACCCGACAGGTGATGTGATTATATAGTTGAGTTTAGGATTCAACAGTACAGGGAACTGCAAACAATCCATTCTGTTTAGAACGAACGGCAATGCTTTTTTTGCGGATTGGGCCCAGTATACAGTTCCAGCGTTTCGCATGGGAATCCAGACGACAACTAATCTTCGTCTCTTGTCACTCTATCATTACTCCACTGGGATAAACATGTCCCATACAGAGACCAGCGGGCGGTCTCCATTTATGAATGAGGAACAGCCTTGCGAACTAGGATTGATGACAGAGCGATCGAACAAATCTAGCCACAGAAGGTGAAAACCGCGAAACAGGTAATGTAATTTGCCACAGTAAACCGTATTCCACATCACTCTGCTGACAGTCGGAATAAATCTACGGAGCAAATCGATACTGGACGGCTACGGCTAGGTCCATACAGTCCCAGCAAACATCTTTATGTTTAATATACAACATTTTTCTGCTCCGTTCGACATCCGTCACACGACGAAAGCAGTCAACTGATTCATTGGTTTATAATATAATATTACTTGTCTTATAGTAAGGTCTACTGGCCTTAGCTCTGTCAGATTAAATAAATATATAAATAAATAAATAAATAAATAAACAAACAAACAAACAAACAAAACAAACAAATAAATAAATAATAATAATAATTTTATTATTATTATTATTATTATTATTATTATTATTATTATTATTATTATTCGCTTTGTGCTGTTGTTTTGCACATTAATATTCTAAATAAATAAATAAATAAATAAATAAAAATTATTATTATTATAAACTGCGGTCAAAATAGTAAGATATGGACACTAATTGTACTGAATATTCTGCTTTTATAAGAAACATTATTTTAATTCATGCAAGAACGTTTCTTTGCAAATTTTATTATTATTAATTATTATTATTATTATTATTATTATTATTATTATTATTATTATTATTATAATTATAAACTGCGGTCAAAATAGTAAGATATGGACATTAATTGTACTGAATATTTTGCATCTATAAGAAACATTATTTTAATTCTTGCAAGAACGTTTCTTTGCAAATTTTATTATTATTATTATTATTATTATTATTATTATTATTATTATTATTATAACAAACTGCGGTCAAAATAGTAAGATATGGATATTAACTGTATAGAATATTCTGCTTTTATAAGAAGCATTATTTTAATTTATAAATTGATTAAAGTTCTCATTAACACTTTTTAAGAACATAAAATTTACTTTGTCATACGTTAAAAGTGTTAAAATTATCAAAAAATAATATTAATATTAATAATTTTAACACTTTTAACGTATGACAAAGTAAATTTTATGTTTTTAATTTATACAAGAACGTTTCTTTGCCAATTTTATTATGTTATTATTATTGTTATTGTTATTATTATTATTATTATTATTATTATTATTATTATTATTATTATTATTATAACAAACTGCGGTCAAAATAGTAAGATATGGATATGAACTGTATTGAATATTCTGCTTTTATAAGAGACATTATTTTAATTTATACAAGAAAGTTTCTTTGCAAATTTTATTATGTTATTATTATTATAAAAAATTGCGGTCAAAATAGTAAGATATGGATATTAACTGTATTGAATATTCTGCTTTTATAAGAAACATTATTTTAATTTATACAAGAACGATTCTTTGCAAATTTTATTATGTTATTATTAGTCCATTATTATTATTATTATTATTATTATTATTATTATTATCTTGTGCTAAATTGTAATTGGCCTCGTGCTGTTGTTTTGCACGTTAATATTCTAAATAAATATATAAATAAATAAAATAAATAAATGATGATTATTATTATTATTATTATTATTATTATTATTATTAATCTATACTAATAATAAAACAACCAAAATTTATCTAGTAATTTTCGGCTTTTGAAGAGTAATAAATAAAATTGGTGGTAGCATGTAGCCTATAATTGAATCGACTTTTGCAAGAAGGACATATGTTACAAATTTAATGTTTTGAGATATTCAAGAAAAACATAATACCAGGTGGGAAACTTAAAATTGGAACTTGATATTCTTGTTACATGAAGTTAGCTACGAATGTGACTGATATATGTTATAATTTACTCATATTATTATTCAATTGGTCATCAGTTTTCATGAAAAAAAACAATTTTGACAAAAATATAACATTACTGTATGTCCTTTTTAGAAAAAGTCGATTTAATTATGGGCCGTCCCATGAATCTGTGAAGGAGAGAGACGAAACAAGACGTCTGCGTAAGTAGTGTGTAGGAGGGCTAGGGCCAATGACTGCTCTGGGGGGAAGTATTGCTTGAACGAAGCGAGAAATCGCTTGCAGGAGGGGATAATTTCTATCTGAACTCTACCACAGACTAGTATATACAGTCACGAAGCTCAATATGTAGTAAATATGCATTCATAGATAGTTGCTAAGCACTAGGATCGCTACTATCGCCTCATTACAGACAATGCGAAATAGTATTGCACAGTCTATTCTTTCTAGTACCCTCACAACTCAAGCTTCGTGACTGTATATATTATACTAGACTGTCTACTCTACCTTCTACCACGAGCATCTTACCCCTTAGGGGACTCAAGTTGATGCTGCCAAAAATACACTCCAGCACAGATAGACTCCATCCCCACATGCGCGAAGTTACTCCACAGATCCCTGAGACGCACCATAACTATCCGGAGTCCAAAAATCGAGTTTTTGAAAGTTTTGTTTGTCTCTCTGTCTGTATTATTGATCAATATTTTGCATAAAAAGCTGTTGAATAAAAAAAATATACTTACGGAAAAATGTAACTGAAAGTAAAATGAATATTTATGCTACACATAGACTACCTATTAAAATTCTCCTCCGCTACATTCATCTCCTAACGTCAGGAAGCCAACTTTAGAACGAAAAGCTACCAGATCTGTAATCAGATATTTGTAAAAAAGAATTCTTTGATGAAAAATACTGCGTGTTCAGTTCAAAGTGTGTCATGGCTCCCTGTATGTCGTCATGTGGCTAGCCGATGAGCCTAGAGAATTCAATCTTCCTATACTTTCGCAGAGGCGTATTACCTATGTGCCAGAGAAGTTGCCTGGCAAGTAAGGCGTTCATTCTGGAGAGTACGTACCGATACGTACGGTAACGCCGGTAGTGGCAGGAATGTGAACTGTTTGGAAATACGTACTGTCGGGATATGGGGAGAGGGTTAAGACGATTACTTACGTATTTGTTGACATCAACTTCGACGGTCAACATGGACACGGAGCATTTGATTTATATTGTGGAATGTTGCCGTACGCAACCGATGATAACAAATACCCTGCGTACGATTTGCCCGCGCAAAACACAGTTCGAAAGAGGTTATGGTAGCACACAGACCGTACAGACCGCCATCTGTTGCTACGACGTTCAAGTTATACCGTACACGTTCTCAAGTTCAGATTGAACGCCTTGAATAATAGGCAACTTTTCTGACATAAAAGCTGAAACTCGCTTCAAATCGCTTACTCACAACAGTGACGTCATGACATATTTTGAAATGAACACCCAGTATAATTTGTATAGCTCTTTAAATGCTACGCCCCTTACATTCTTAATTAAGAAGTAAAAAATTAAACATATTTGTAATCAGAATTGAACTAGATCCATTTGGGGTACGAAACTATACATTCAAAAGAAGTGAAATAGCCAATAAAGAATTTTTGGAAATTTTTAATGATTTTCGGTGGAGTCTCCCCTTTACAGTAGGGATGAGAAAAAGCAGATGCTGTGCATTTTGCATAATGTTCTTCCAACATATTTATAATGCATCAGAAATATGAATCGAGATCAACAGTGCGACGGAATTCGTAATTAAGGACTTTACCAAGAACGCATTTCAGTACGCGTTCATTTGAGCCATCTCGCTCAGTGTTCACCCTGCCTCCAATTAGTTGCCTTAATGGAATTAGTCTCCAATGCTGTAACGAGAGATTTTATAGACAGTATTTCCCTTAAGATCGGAACTAATTTATTAACCTTCGATGTATAAACCTAACTTGCAACTTAGTCTCGGTCTGAAATAAAATTACCATTGGCGACAGGAATTGCTACATTGTTCAGAGGTAAACGAACCCTAGCCTTTCTCATCGGTGCAGCAGAGTTAGTCCAGCTTTGTCAGCAACTCTGTGTGGGACGATAAGGTCAGATTACAGGGGTTGACATTCAGTTAGATCAAAGACCTTCTCTTTATTATCCGGCCCGTCAACTCTTCTCTCTTACCAGGATTCTGTCATTGCTGGGTCCACCGTTTCTGAAGTAATTTTCTCTTTCTGTTTCTTTGAGTTTGTTTCTATTCCTAAATACGGTAAGGAGTTAAATCTTATGAATTAAATTACATTAAATGTATCTTATTACACAAGAGAAATAGTTTCCATTCATTAGCAACAATATAATTCTATTAACATTTTTACATAATTTTAAAATACATTAAGTGTGCAATATTGTTCTACCGAATGACAATCATACTGAATATTCTTTTCGGAAGTCCGATTTTGAATTCCAGTTAATCGAAGTGGAACATACATTTAACATGGCCGATCCATCTCTGCTGTCTTGTTCTAAGATACGGAACTTGAGTTCTGAGAAGTCGGATTAAAGAGACATGAGCTTAAACAGCTATCGCTTATCTCTTTTCCATATTATTTACATTTATTTATAGTTATTATTTACATTTATTTGCACTTATTATTTACATTTATTTATTGTCTTCAGAAACTCACGGTATTGCTAAAATTGCATTCGATAAGCTTAATAAGACATTAAATAAAAATCCTGGTTGCAAAACGATCGTTGAGGGCTGCCCTTCCTTAAGAAGATTCAAGAATAACTTAAAAAGTTGTGTATAAAGTGTAAATTAAAATTAAGGTGACATTTAACATTTAATTTTTTAAGGTGACATGTATTTATTTAGCCTGACGAGTTACTTCTTTGGTTTGAATTGTAAATTATTTAAAAATAGCATGTAAGAGGGTCTTAGACTATAAAGGCCATATTCATAGACATTCTTAGCGCGGGCTTCCGGTGGATGATTAGCGTTTTTCGTATTCATAAACCAATGTTAGCGATATGATATGATTTGAATTCTGTACTAGTAACCAGTGGATAGCCGGAGCTAGTTCAGCACGTTCGTAGCGCGTGCTGCGAAATGTCTTTGAATAGCACCCGAAATGTTTAGCTTAAATGTAGTTCTGTTTATAAGTATGCATAAGGGTGCAAGTATTTATCTTATTTGAGCTGTTGCATCAGTGAATCGTGGTGAGTCAGTGAAGTTATGGTTTTACAGTGCAGTGAATAGTTCCGATCAGTGATAATTTATAGTGTAAATGTAATGTGTTCTATACTGAGTGTTCAGTTCAAAGTGTGTCATGGCTCGCTGTATGCCGTCATATGGCTAGTCGATGAGCCTAGAGAATTCAATCTTCCTACACTTCCGCAGAGGTGTATTACTTATGTGCCAGAGAAGTTGCCTAGCAAGTACGGCGTTCATTCAGAAGAGTACTTACTGATACGTACGGTAACGCCGGTAGTGGCAGGTATGTGAACTGTTTCGAAATATGTACTCAGATGAGTTGTTTCTTACTGTCGGGATATGGGGAAAGGGTTAAGACGATTACTTACGTATTTGTTGACATTAACTTCGACGGTCAACATGGACACGGAGCATTTGATTTGTATTGTGGAATGTTGCCGTACGCAACCGATGATAACAAATACCCTGCGTACTACTTGTCCGCGCAAAACACAGTTCGAAAGAGGTATGGTAGCACACAGACCGTACAGACCGCCATCTGTTGCTACGACGTTCAAGTTATACCGTACATGTTCTCAAGTTCAGATTAAACGCCTTGATTAAAAGGCAACTTCTCTGACACAAAAGCTGAAACTCGCTTCAAATCGCTGACGTCACAACAGTGACGTCATGACACACTTTGAAATTAACACCCAGTAGTGTCAGTGGAATGTGTTGTAGAGCGTCAGTGAAATGTATCCTAAAGTGTCAGTGAAATGCGTCATAGTGCCACTACAGTGAGTGAGATGAGAGTAGAGTGAAAGACTATTATCAGTACCAATGAGAAACTTATGTAGGGCCTATACATATGTAGGTTGTATTGCAAAATTAGGTTCACTTATTAATTAGGTTATTTTATGTATTATTATTAATTGTAATTATGTGTTCAATTGTATTGTGTATTCTTATTGTATTGTGTCTATAATTGTATTGTGTATTGTATAATTGTATTTGTATTGTATAATTGTATTGTGTATTGTTTATCATTTTATTGTGTATTGTTTATATTGTGTATACCACTGCCACCGGGTGCTTGCCCGCTTGCAATGTAAATACATACATACATACATACATACATACATACATACATACAATTAGCAAAACGCTGTATGGTGATGGAGAAAAAACTGTAACAGAAGAGGAATTCACTGCAGAAGTTTTGTGGTGCTTTTCACATGTAATGATGTGTGGAAAGGACATTTTCATTATATAAAACCCTCTTTCTTCACTGATAGACGTAGGAGCTACACGCAAGAAAAACTCAAGACAACTTTCCTTATCTACTGTAACAGCCTCGAATAAGGTAAGATCACCCACAAAACAAATAGCTTATTTGATTATACATCTTGATTACCCAACTTTTAACACTATATCATTTCGGAATATGTAATGTCTTTCTCTTGTTAAATTCTATCGCACCTGGTTTACATGTTCGGTCTGTTATTGACCAGTTCTGAAGAAGGTCAATAACAGACGAAACATGTAAACCAGGTAAACCAGGTACGATAGAATTTAACACGAGAAAGACATATAATACATATTCCGAAGTTTATTTTTGTTTTTTTTTTTGTTGTTGTTTTTTTTTGCATATTATAGTGCATATTTTCTACATTTCTCGTGCATATTTGCTGTGCATATAAATCCGGCTCTACTTACGACAAAATGTACCTAGTACAGACGTTATTAAAGCATTTTTCTCCGCTCCACTCATCCTTCATCATATGGTAATGCAGAATTCCTCCACGGAAATATCATATGTACTTCGGTACATCACAATAATATGATATGCATAAATAATCATTTAGTGATTTAAGACGGCGTTCATTCCGTCGGATCCCGGCCATTTAGTCACTCGTGATGAGTGCACCTCTGCACATTAGTGTGTCGGACATTGTGCCACAGTCACGCATCTATGACACAGTGCATGAGAGTTAGCTAATAAAGGGAAACTAAGAGGTGGTACATAAACAGAGAGGATTCAATCTGGCATCGGAACTGGAATCCGGTGTGGCTTAGTGGATAAAGCGTCAGCCCGTAGAGCTGAAAACCCGGGTTTGAGTTCCGGTGCCGGAGAGAATTTTTCTCCGCTCCACCCATCCTTCATCGTCATTAAAGCAGCTTCCGTTACAACAAAATTTATTTGATTTATTTATTATTGCTAGTAAGTTTGAAATGAATAAAAATTAATAAATACAATGAAAGATAAACTAGCTCACTCCTGAATGAGTAAGACTCGTGCTCAGGAGGGGATTCCAATACAGACAAAAATAAAATTAAAATTAAGAGTGGATACAGGTTAAATAGTGTTTAATATGTTTAAACCCAAATTATAAATCCAATACAATTTTTAATTTTTTTTTATTAATTTGGAGAGGATTCGTGGTTGAATTATTATTGGAATAAAATTTGTTTAATAATCTGGGACTTTGACTCATGCTAGGATAAAAAGCTGCATTGGTTTTACATTTTGGTTCACACAAACGCAGAGAATTTATATTTTTAGTTTTGTATTTATGTATATACCTTTCAAAGTTATTAAAATTTCTATGAAAATATTTTAATAAAATAAAATAATACATTTGTTTAATGTTGAAAAATTTTAAATGTTTAAACAACAATTCAGTTGGGTAATCTTTCTGCCTTTTAAACAAATTTTTAATACTTTTTCTGTAGTAAAATTAACTGATAAAGGTTGGATTTATGAGTTCTACCCAAACCTATAATACCATACATTAATATAGCTTGAAATAATGTTAAATAAATTACACGTAAACAGTTAATTGACAAAATATTTCTTAGAATAACAAAGTAACATAATGTTTTACGTAATTTATTACAAATATAATGAATATGATTATTCCATTTTAAATGATTATCAATAATTATACCTAAGTATTTAACCTCATTAACTTCATTAATAACTGAACAATAGCAATTTATATCGGAACAATCAGAATTATGCATTTTAATTTGTAGTATAGATGAAATTTGTTTATTACCTTTATTATTTAAAGAAAATGGGATAGCTATTGTTTTATCTCTATTAATTTAAATCGAACCATTTTTTTATTAATTTTAAGCCGCAATTTGCATTATACTTGTAATAAGCGTCAGTCCAAGTTTTTCCACTAAAAAGTTAAACAGTATCATCAGCATACGAATATAAACCACCTTCATATTCTTTAAGGTCTATCATTAAAAGGTCATTAAGATACAGGGTGTCCACCATGAACCTGACACATTTGAAATTCCTGTATAATTCATACTGCTTGGGGTAAAAAGAAAAGAATGCATGCAATATCAAGAGTAACTCACCAAGTTTTATTAAACAAATCAATACACCTCAACATGAGATCCTCTCGTTGCACGAAGAACATCTAGCCTGAATTTAATTTCCTTCCAGGTCTTCTGAAGCATCTCGGGCGTAACGGAATTGACGGAATCTCTTATGCAGCCGCGTAGCTGTTGAAGATCACGAATTTTGTGGCCTGTATACACTTTGTTCTTGACATATCCCCACAATAAAAAGTCTAGAGGGGTAATATCCGGTGATCGAGGTGGCCATCTTGTCGGTCCACCACGCCCAATCCAGCGACCGGGAAATTGTGTGTCGAGAAATTCTCGAACGATCAGGCTCCAATGTGGTGGGGCGCCTTCCTGTTGAAAGATGACGTACGGCTGCATATGCATTAACTGAGGCACAACAAATTGATCCAACATGTCGAGGTAGGTATTGCGCGTAACTGTTTGTTCTAAAAGGAAAAAGGGGCCGATGATCAAATTGTGCATCAATCCGCACCACACATTTAATTTCGGGCTGAAATACGCCTGTCTCACTGCTGCTACACGCTCCTCTGATACGCGCACATGACCGCCACTATGCAATTTCACCACATTTCCCGTTGCCAAAAAGTGCTGTTTCCATGTCTTAATGGTGTTCCGTGATGGTGGGTCCTTCTGGAACACGCGCCGAAAGTTGCGTTGCACTTGAATCACCGAATTTGTTTCAGCATACCACCAGATCGCTTGTGCTCGCTCTTGCGCTGTCGCCATTTTGACTTAAGCTACCGCAGCGCCACGTACAACCTCTCGCGCGGGTTTTTAAAAATAGCCAACGAAATTTCCACAGTTTCTCTACATATTGCAATGCATGTTACCAACTTACTTCCATTCATTGATTTTTGGCAGCCAAATGAAATGTGTCAGGTTCATGGTGGACACACTGTATATTAAAAATAAAATCTGTCCAAGGACTGTTCCTTGCGGAACACCTATTTTAATTTTAATAAATTCACATAATAGATTATCAATTTTAGTAGCTTGAACTCTATCATTAAAAAAAAAAAATTTAATAAATTAAAAGCATTATTTTTAATTCCAACACAATTTAATTTCTCTAATAATAAATGATGACTTACAGTATCAAAAGCTTTTCTTATATTATGTCCGTATCTTAATGTGAATGAAAGCAGGTCTGCAGGGGATAATCCGGAAATATATACCCCGATCCTCCATACTGGGAGTCGTGTATAGAAAAACTACACCATAACGGCGTTCTCACAGAAATGCCACTATTGTGAATCCACGTAACATGTAGCTCGACAGCCACTAAGCGTGTGTGTTGAAATAAATATAAAAATCTATAATTACATCGCAAGGTACAGAAGAGAATTCTACAAAAAGGTGTCACAAAATGGAGGAATAAAGGGAATGAATGAATTGAATGACAGAAAGTAAAACGTGTCATATCAAATGAACTACCTTATCTCTGTTCTCCTGATCTACACCCCTACGGTTCTCAAAGCCGCCCGCATATCTGCTTCAACAAACTTTTGTCGCTATGGCAGTTTTGCCTGGATCGCTGTTCACTGTCCAATGCGTGACCTGAGGTTCACGTATCTGAGAGACCACAACTTTCAACAGCAAATATGGAGGCCGCATTTCAATATGCGTGCTCAGTCTACCAGAAATGCACAGAAGTAAATGTGTACAGAACGATATAAATAAGGACGCACTGGTCATGTTAAAACAAGCGTTTGGTATTCCTGTTGTTATTTCGATCGTGAAAAGCAATTTTAATATGCTCGACAGGGCTGGCTTATTTTTTATTACCTCTTCAGGCTATGGTAAATAAAAATACAGTGCGTGATCATATTAGTAGGGTCATTTGATAGAAGTAGGATTTTCAATGGAGCTTCTAAAAATAAACCCGATTGTTTCTAATTTGTTAAAATAATGACGAGTACTTGACTGTTCATCATTCACCTAGATGAAGCCAAATGTGTAGACCAATTACCAACAGAGTCGTTACCCAGAGTGCGCCACAGGAGGCTGGTCTACACTACACTCGCGAAGAGCTAAGATGGCGATGGAGATTTGTTGGGTTGTCACCAGGCTTCGAGACTTCGGACCCAATAGAGTAGTTCAGTGGAAAATCCACATAACGGCGTACTGAGTATAGTGATAAGGCGTACAGTGGGTGGGGATACTGTAGAATGAATGCCAACAAATACGCAAAGGAAAACGCTCTGGATTTGAAGGTTCTGAGGAATAATTCGGTTTTCATACAAACTGTGTCTGTAACTATTACACGGTTAGAAAAGTCAGAGCAAGAGATGCCGGAAGCCCTCAAATTAATTTAGAAAATGATGCAGAGAATTAATGAGACATTAAGTACACCGGTTACTGAACGTGTAAAACAGAAGTGGAAATCAATTTTGTGTAAAAATAACGGATATGGAACATTGTGTAACATAAACAGCAAATTAGTGGACATAGAGTCACCCGAGAATAAAGGACTGTCTCTCAGAGACTGCAATGATGTTAGGTTTTTTCGTTTTGCTCCTATCACGTCATGCGACGTAAAGCGCAGCTTTCTACAGTACATACTTTGGCAGATAACCGAAAAAGATTTACGTTTGAGACACTGAGAATGTTTCTTGTAGTAGGTACATTGCAATTCGGTACTGTAACTGCACTTCCTAAAGGACCAATAAGATAAATTAAAAAAATAAAATTGCTACATGCTTATTTCCACCATTAACACTGTGTATAATTAAACACAAATGCTTATAAAAGACAGGCGAATAAATACTTTTCACATTCTTTTGACGTCATTCTGTAATGTATATTTACTTTCAGAACGTACATATGTGTGTTTCCCCATACTACCGTATTTACTCTAAATAGCAACGTTGTTACCTCAACACATCTCTATCTACCTGCAGCGAGTCAACAACCTATAGTGCATGCACAGTAAACTTATTGTATCAGGTCCAAAGTCTCGAAACCTGGTTGTCACAAGGGAGCTGGAGCTCCCAGAGAAAACTCCTGTGTTACCTGGACCACGGGCTAAGACAAAGATCCATAATTAATATCCTATGTATTCATACCTACCGGTTTATACGAATTTTACCATTCATTAATGTTCAATCCTGCTGGTCGTACTTTTAAACACATTGCTCTCTTCATATACCTGTGTTATACTCTCCATTCTCTTGTAACAAAGACAGTAGAGCATGTTTAGCGTGGCTAAGATTAGGGGCATGGAAAGATAATAAAACTGCTAACGAAGAAGGAGAGCGCCTTTGTCCACTTTGCGGGGAAAAGGACTCCTATAGACATATTTTATTGCAGTGTATCGAATTGGAACATATCCGGAGAAAATATCTACCACCCTCGATGCTAAGTCAGAATAGGAGTTCGCTTGCATGTCTTGAACTAATGGGGAAATTATACACGTTTATGTCTGTTTTAGGTTAGGATATATATATATATATATATATATATATATACCTATATGATATATAGGTAACTGGTAATGGAAATTATGGGAAAAAGGATAAACGGATTTTAATAACTGAACCCTCATTTTGAAGCTTGGAACCCAAAGTTTTTCAGAAAAATAGTAGTTTTCAGTGAAATATCAATTTTTCAACATAATTTTCCTATTTTCCAAAATCCATCTGTCGTCAGTTTTGAGAACTAGCTAATTGCATTTCAGAATAAAACAAAACACACACTACAGTAAACAATATTACATGAAGGCCATGATTTCCAAGAATGCGGACATATTTAGAGCTCAAATTAAATTGGTTATTAAAAACTTAACTTACTAAAAATAATTTACAGGTTCGATTCTGTGGTGTGTAATTTTCTGAGTACAGCTGTGTATTGGATATTAAAAACTACAAAACTTGAGGTGGTTTGATGATATTATTACCATTAGAAATAAAATATTATTGTAGTTAAATCCATGATGTGACTATTTTTCATTAATTATACATATTAATGCTATATTGATGATATGAAAGTGAAACTTTTGGGGTTATACAAGTAGGGCCTAGATGTCGAGAATAACTTAAATTAGATTTTGATTTCTATATTTTACTGAGTGGCAACTATATACTATATATAGCATATGTTACTGAAAGCTATAAAACTTACGTAAGATAATAGGAATAGGCCTAATATTATTAAAAATAAAATATTTTTATAGTTATTAATCAAGTGGGGTTGGGTCTTTTTCATATATTTAATGGCGGTGTGGTGTAGATATTTATATGCGTGGTTCTCTTCAGTATTGGCTCGAGAGAGAGTATCTTTCATTATTATGGAAGCAAATAACTTTCAGAATGTCTGATATTCTTCATTGAAAATAAATCTGAAAAATGTTCATTTGAAAGTCTAATGAACTTAGTTTGCAGCATTTGCTGCATAAGCCTCTAGTATTATATAATGTGTTTTGTTCGTGCCATTTTCATTTTAATCTGTGTGTTTTTTAGAGAGTGGTTGGATCTTATTATAGGTGAGGGGGGTGAAACCTACAAAGTAGGACTTGTTTTAAGTACAAAGCACGTACGGTCAGAAGACCCATGCATTGGATATAAGAGAAAATTCTGATAATATAGTATATTTGTATGTATAATATTGCTCAATAAATCCATCTATCTCTCCTTACTTTTCATTCATAAAACAGCAGTGGTACATTCATAGTTTAAATCACGTTTCTTCTGTTTTTTTTTTCAGGATAAGCCGTATTTTGTCGTATATGACTGAAAGAAAAATTTTATTATAATAATTTTGAAGTCAATATAAGATATTTCATTACAGATTGAAATCGGATACAAAGCAAAAATATACAGGGTAATTCAGTTAAAGCGTGGAAAAATTAAACAGGAAATAGCTCTACAGAACATTTTGAGATAGGGGACTTCGAGTCTGCGAAGTCAGATTAAGGAGGCTTAAACATTTTTATCGCTATCGCTTACCTTACCGTTTTCCACATTATCTACATTTATCATTTACGTCTATTTACACTTCCTATTTACAATAGCGGGTAAAAGTTTAGAGCACCCCTGTTTAAAAACGTATTATTTAACATTATTGCAACACAATTTTTTATGTTCAATTGTGAGATTGTGTAGTTGCAGAGGATAGCCATACAAGCATTGTAAGAGTTCTTGGGACTTGTTAGCTTTTTTTCTTGAGGAATTATGACAATTTTATATTTCTTTACATTTATACATTTTTAAGGCGATTCCGATTTTTCAAGAGATTAAAATGTGTGTCTTAATGTTCGTTTATTGGTTTCAAGGTGCACCAATAAACACATTTTAATAAAAAAATATTCAAAACTTTATTAGATCAAAAATGTGCAAGCTATCAATTGAAAATGATGTTTTTTAGGGTGGAAAAAAGTTTTTATTTACAGTTTTCGCCCACTATGTTCTTTTTTCTTCTCTTTCCCATGTTGCAAGAATCTGGAAATGCAGAAATAATAGTTAGTGTGAAAGAATGTGGCCTGTCGAACAAAATTCCATCATTCACTCCCGCCTCCTCTCCTTTTGGGACGGGACGGAAGTTGCCGCGGTACCTGCTTTAGATATAGTAAGTTGTAAACCATTGAAGTGTGAGGACTGCGAGACTACTCTTTACGAAATGGGAAGAACATAGTGAGTGTTGCAATTAAGTGGCAAATAGTGGCGTTATATAAGGACGAAAAAAGCCAAGTGCAAATTGCGAAAAAATTGGGGGGTGAGTAGACATTGTGTTCAAACTACAATTGCAAATTACAATGCAAATAAAACAGTGGGGGATAAACCTCGTAGTGGTCGACCCCGTGCAACCACTCCCCAAACTGACCATGCAATTCTTCGTGCTGCGAAAAAGAGGCGCTCTGCTTCTCTGAAAGACATCCAACAAGAAGTCGGAGCCAGTTGCTCTACCTACACTATTGGACGTCAACTTCGAAGCCAGGGGATGAAATCAGCAGTTGCAGTTTCCAAACCATTGCTGACTGTTGCAAATCGTCGAGCACGTTACCAATGGTGTAAAGAAAGGCTGAATTGGACAGTAGAGAAATGGGGGACGGTCATATTTTCCAATGAGTCATCATTTCAACTCTTCTCCAACCGTCCTCAAAGAGTTCGTCGGCAGAGCCATGAAAAATATAGTCCAGCATGTCTTGCTCCCAAGGTGCAAAAAGGGGGTGGCTCTGTAATGGTATGGGGATGCATGAGTGCAAAAGGCACACTAGAATTGTGCTTCGTGGAAGGGACAGTTAATTCTCAAAAATACATACACATTTTGGAAAACTACATGCTTCCATCAAAGAAGAAGCTTTTCGGACGGCGGAAGATCTGGCTGTTTCAACAAGACAATGCCCCTTGTCACAAGTCCAGATATTGTATGTCCTGGTTTTCGGAGAAGAATACACCGTTGTTGCCCTGGCCTGCTAGATCTCCGGACTTGAATGTAATAGAAAACGCCTGGAATGAAATGGAAAGGATCCTGCAAAGTAAGAACATGCCAAGCCTACAAAACCTCAAGCTGGATCTTGGCAGCTGCATGGCGACAACTTGGAGAATCAGATTATTGTGAAAGACTTGTGCAATCATTGCCTAACAGGGTGCGAGAGTGTTACAAAGCCAAAGGTGCATCCAAGTACTAAAGTGACCTATGTTTTGTAAAGTGTTAGCTAGATCTTTAGTTTTTTAATAAATACGTGCGTTTTTTCAGCCCTGAATTCATTGTTTTTTGTGTCTGGCTTGTATATTTCGCGAAATATGCTAATTTTAGTATTTTTTCTATATAAATTCATGTGTCAGTCGTCTAAAAACCCATGTGTCCATATCTAGAAAAAATGTTTGTGGGTGAAATAGCAGAGGATATATTAAAACTTGCGAAATTTAAAAAAAAACATAAAAATAAACATATTTCCTAAACAAAAGCAAACAATAAGTTCAAAATTGCATCTAAGTCATAATTTTAGTATTATTTGATAAATATAGAAGCAACAATTAACTCCAGAAAAATCTGTTGAAGTAGCAACAAATTATTCAATTTTAAAAGTGGGTGCTCTAAACTTTTTCCCGCTCCATATTTATTATTTACATTTATTTGCAATTATAATTTATATTTATTTATAATTGTTATTTGAGATGGACAGGGCATGTAGCACGTATGAGAGAATTCAGAAATGCATATAGTGTGTTAGTTCAGAGGCCAGAGGGAAAAAGACCTTTGGGGAGGCTGAGACGTAGATGGGAGGATAATATTAAAATGGATTTGAAGGAGATGGGATATGATGATAGAGAGTGGATCAATCTTGCACAGGATAGGGACCGATGGCGGGCTTATGTGCAGGCGGCAATGAATCTTCGGGTTCCTTAAAAGCCATTTGTAAGTAAGTAACAGGCTAAGATAGAGAAATTTACAAAGCAATTATTTCTTGTATTTTGAGGTAAATTTGCAAGAATCGAAATATTCAAAATTTTCCAAGCCAAAGATTATACATTGCGAGGTAAATGACCCGCATTAGACATAGAGGCTGCTCGATTTAAAGAGTTGAAGCTGATAAATCAATAGTTTAAGTAAGGGGGTAGGGAAAAGATGCTATTTTGTCGAGCGGGTTGAATGGATGCCAGAAATAGGAAATGGAAGGGGTGGCGAAGAGGGAGTAACAGGATTCGTGGGCGTGATAAGCTGTCAGGGTGGGGGCGTGACGGGGTGCAGTTCTTGACCAACCATGCCCCCAACTACCATTCACACGGCGTGAAGTGGAAACAATATCTAAAAATAGGGTCTTTAGATATTTTTACACGTTTCTTGGACTACGGATGTACGAACACTATAATAGATTAGAATGCTTTAATTTTAAAAAGAAACACTTGACAAAAGCGCTAAGATACACTCAAGTTACGCAAAGTGGGATAATTGCAAGTATATGTTGGTATCTTCACTCCAACTGCGTGTATGAACCTCAGCGCAGTGGATCTCACACTTCAGTATATTTTCCTACATAAAAAAACATATTTTTATAAAGCACTCTCAATTCTAATGATTGTAGTTTCATGATGCGTGCTTCAATCAATGAGAAGAAAGGAAGAAATATCATTTGAAAGTTACACGATAATCGCGTCCTTGCAACGATTCTTGGAACTCCTGGATGGCTCAATATTATCTGTCGTTCATAATCCAGAGCCGTGCAACCGAGTGAGACTCGGACATTCGTTAAATCGAACATTGGACCACTCCGCGAGACGCAAGAGCTTCGCATACTGTCTATAGCGCCAGGCGTTCAGTAGCAATCTGTCTGTTTTATCTTTCGTAACCGGTTATGCAGGACTCTAATAGTAGTGTTAACAGTAAGAGAGTAGCAGCCTCTACCTCGGCAAACTGAAAGGTATGTATTTATTTACACTGCAAGTGGGCAAGCACCCGGTGGCAGTCGTATACACAATATAAACAATACACAATAGAATTACATTATACAATACACAATACAATTATATACACAATACAATAAGAATACACAATACAATTTAACACAATAATTACAATTAATATTAAAACATAAAATAACCTAATTTTACAATACAACCTACATACGTATAGGCCTTACATAGGTTTCAATAGTCTTTCACTTTACTCTCATCTCACTCACTGTACTGGCACTAAGACACATTTTACTGACACTTTCGGACAAATTTCACTGACACTATAGAACGCATTTCATTGACGATATAAATTATCACTGATCGGAACTATTCACTGCACTGTAAAACCATAACTTCACTGACTCACCTCGCTTCACTGATACAACAGTTCAAATAAGTGAAATAATTACACCCTTATGCATACATATAAATAGAACTACATTTAAGCTGAACATTTATATAACTTACTTACAAATGGCTTTTAAGGAACCCGAAGGTTCATTGCCGCCCTCACATAAGCCCGCCAGCGGTCCCTATCCTGTGCAAGATTAATCCAGTCTCTATCATCATACCCCACCTCCCTCAAATCCATTTTAATATTATCCTCCCATCTACGTCTCGGCCTCCCTAAAGGTCTTTTTCCCTCCGGTCTCCCAACTAACACTCTATATGCATTTCTGGATTCGCCCATACGTGCTACATGCCCTGCCCATCTCAAACGTCTGGATTTAATGTTCCTAATTATGTCAGGTGAAGAATACAATGCGTGCAGTTCTGTGTTGTGTAACTTTCTCCATTCTCCTGTAACTTCATCCCGCTTAGCCCCAAATATTTTCCTAAGCACCTTATTCTCAAACACCCTTAACCTATGTTCCTCTCTCAGAGTGAGAGTCCAAGTTTCACAGCCATATAGAACAACCGGTAATATAACTGTTTTATAAATTCTAACTTTCAGATTTTTGGACAGCTGACTGGATGATAAGAGCTTCTCAACCGAATAATAACAGGCATTTCCCATATTTATTCTGCGTTTAATTTCCTCCCGAGTGTCATTTACATTTGTTACTGTTGCTCCAAGATATTTGAATTTTTCCACCTCTTCGAAGGATAAATCTCCAATATTTATATTTCCATTTCGTACAATATTCCCGTCACGAGACATAATCATATACTTTGTCTTTTCGGGATTTACTTCCAAACCGATCGCTTTACTTGCTTCAAGTAAAATTTCCGTGTTTGCCCTAACCGTTTGTGTATTTTCTCCTAACATATTCACGTCATCTGCATAGACAAGAAGCTGATGTAGCCCGTTCAATTCCAAACCCTGCCTGTTATCCTGAACTTTCCTAATGGCATATTCTAAAGCGAAGTTAAAAAGTAAAGGCGATAGTGCATCTCCCTGCTTTAGCCCGCAGTGAATTGGAAAAGGGTCAGATAGAAACTGACCTATACGGACTCTGCTGTATGTTTCACTGAGACACATTTTAATTAATCGAACTAGTTTCTTGGGAATACCAAATTCAATAAGAATATCATATAATACTTCCCTCTTAACCGAGTCATATGCCTTTTTGAAATCTATGAATAACTGATGTACTGTACCCTTATACTCCCATTTTTTCTCCATTATCTGCCGAATACAAAAAATCTGATCAATAGTCGATCTATTACGCCGAAAACCGCACTGATGATCCCCAATAATTTCATCTACGTACGGAGTTAATCTCCTCAAAAGAATATTGGACAAAATTTTGTACGACGTCAACAAAAGTGACATTCCTCGAAAGTTACCACAGTTCGTTTTGTCCCCCTTTTTAAAAATAGGTACAATTATGGACTCCTTCCATTGTTCTGGTACAATTTCCTTTTCCCAAATAGCAAGTACAAGTTTATAAATTTCGCTATATAATGCACTTCCACCCTCTTGTATTAATTCTGCTGGAATTTGATCCATACCTGGAGACTTGTACTTTTTCAGATTTTCTATCGCAATTTCGACTTCTGAAATCGTGGGTTCGGGTATAAATGGCTCAGCAGTTTGTATTTCAATATCGTCCCGATCATTTCTATTTGGCCTATGTACATTTAGTAGTTGCGCAAAATAGTTTTTCCATCTGTTTAGGATTGATGAAGAGTCTGCAAGCAAGTCACCATTCTCATCCTTGATCACGTTTACCCTTGACTGATATCCGTTCTTAAATTCCTTTATACCCTTATATAAATCTCGAATGTTTTTATTCTTACTATTTGTTTCTACCTCAATCAGTTTTTCCTTCAAGTAACCTCTCTTTTTATTCCTAAGTGTACGACTTGCTTCCCGTCTTTCATTGAAATAATTATCTCTCTTCTCCTCAACTGGATCCTGTAAGAATTTCAATTTTGCCTGTTTCCTTCTTTCTACTACCATGCAACAATCTTCATCAAACCACGGTTTCTTTTTCTTAGTTCCATAATAACCTATGCTCTGCTCAGCTACAATTTTGATACTATCTCTGATATTTTCCCACACGCTATTAACATCTAATTCTTTCTCAACTTCGTCGGAACTTTCTAAAGTGGCAAACCTATTCGAAATTTCGACCTGATAATTTTGCTTAGCTTCCTCGTCCTTTAATTTCAAAATATTGAATTTAGTAATATTAACTTGTTGCTCTACTCGCTTGGCTACTGATAATCTTTCTCTTAATTCTCCAATCACCAAATAATGGTCAGAATTACAGTCTGCACCTCTGAAAGTTCGAATATCTACTATACTAGTATGTCTCCGTTTATCTATCAAGACGTGATCTATTTGGTTGTGTGTCAATCCATCTGGAGAAGTCCAAGTATATTTATGTATATCCTTATGGGGGAATGTTGTACTTTTGACAATTAAATTTTTCGATGTGGCAAAGTTGACTAATCTAACTCCATTGTCACTACTAATTGCGTGTAGGCTCTCTTTTCCAATAGTTGGTCTAAAAATATCCTCCCGTCCTACTTTAGCGTTGAAATCCCCCAATAAAATTTTCATATGATATCTAGGGAACTGATCAAAAGTATGTTCCAATTCCTCATAGAAGCTATCCTTTATATAGTCGTCTTTCTCTTCTGTAGGGGCGTGAGCATTTATAACTATGATGTCGCACCATCTACCCTTAAGTACTAAATATGATAACCTGTCACTGATAAATTCGACCTTTTTTACTGCTGATTTTATTCTTTTATGTACAAAGAATCCTGTTCCTAATTGGTGATTATTGTTTCCTTCCCCATAATACAACAAGTAATCTCCTATTTGTGATATGCCATTCCCATCTAACCTAACCTCTTGTACTCCCACAAAGTCTATTCTATATCTAGCTAGTTCTTTTGCTACTAATGTTACCCCTCCTGTTCTATAAAGACTAGTTACGTTCCAAGTGCCAAATCTCAAAACCTTATTCCTTTGCTGTGGTCGTGCCAGAGAATCAGTCCTATTCCGAGGCTTACTGTAGGAATTCGTAACAAGCTGTTTTTTACGGTGATGGGTTGTTAGCCCTTCGCCCAACCCCCAAGCTGGAGGACCACCCCTTATCGGCTGTCCACGACTGCTTATTCAATATATTTTTAATGTACCGAAGTACATATGATATTTCCATGCAGATATTCTGCGTCATCATACGATGAAAGAGTAATGGAACAGAGAAAAATTCTCTCCATCACCGGGATTTGAACCCGGGTTTTCAACTCTACGTGCTGATGCTTTATCCACTAAGCCACACCGGATACCCATCCCGGTGTCGGACAGAATCGCCTCAGTACGTCATATGTACTTCTGTACATTAAAATAATATATATGATATGCGTAAATCACTTCGTGATTTAAGACGCCGCTTATTCCGTCGGATTCCAGCCAGCTAGTCACTCATAACGAGTGCATCTCAGCACATGTGTGGACTTCAGTCCTACGTTCATAGACATCTATGACGTAGTGCAGAGGGCGGTCATTAGAGTGAACCCAAGAGTTGAAACTTAAACTGAGACGATTCTGTCCGACACCGGCATGGGTATCCGGTGTGGCTTAGTGGATAAAGCATCAGCACGTAGAGCTGAAAACCCGGGTTCAGATCCCGCTGCCGGAGAGAATTTTTCTCTGTTTCATTACTCTTTCATCGTATGATAAACATTTTTAGTCTAAGACCCTCTTACACGCTATTTTTAAATAATTTACAATTCAAACCAAGGGAGTAACTCGTCAGGCTAAATAAATACATGTCACCTTAAAAAATTAAATGTTAAATGTCACCTTAATTTTAATTTGCACTTTAAATATGCCTGGTACTTCTCACGCTTTTGTCGCCTGGCGTAATCATTCAGCCTTTTGTCCTGTTGAAAACTGCTTGTCTCCATTGTCTCGTACTTATTTCAACTATGTACTTTTTGATCATGCTTGTTTCATCGATTTTCTGGTATGAGTTGTGTGTGGGCCATACCAGGTTAAATCATTTCGACAGTGCTGATTATTATTAATCTGTTCGTTCTTCTTCTTTCACAAAGAAGTTTTATTTCTTCCCGTTTGTACATTAATGTCACATGATCTATTCTGAAAGTCCATTAGGGTGTTCAGTCCAACCTTAATTTCATAGTATAGTTCAGCGTTACTCAAACTTTTTTGAAGTGGGGACCACTTTTTTAAGTCACAACAGTTCCGCGGACCACCTTACTCTTGTTCCCTTCGAAAGCAAATTTATCATTTATGTAACATATTTTAATACCAGTATACTTACATTTTAATGTAGAAATAATTAATTAAAATTAATTTTAATTCAATCAATTTTATATTAGTATTAACTAATTAAGTTAATGTTGATAGCAGAAAAATTTTATATCGTTATCTGCAAAAACAGAAATAAAAAAAAATAATGCAGAAACATGCCCGATTTTCAACAAGTCAAGATGCAATTTTGCACGTTCTGTTATTGGTGTACGACGTACAGTATGTGACCATTTCAATGTGCAGGCTGGGTGTCGCCGAACTATTAAGAAAGTCATAAATACATGAAAAGGTTCGGTTCTTTGGTCCTGGTATGAATTCGGGTAGTCCCTACCTGGGTTACAGGCTCGGTGCCAAATGTGGACGGAAAAGACAGCGAGAAACACCACGTTCATAGTGCTTCAAATCCCTCTTTTGTTGCTGAGAGTAGAATGGGAAGTCCATAGACGGGTAGAGTAAATAAATTTCATAAAATGTCAGTACTCGGAGAAAAAGTGAAAGGCGATTGCCATGTGTCATTTACAAACTCAACAAAGATTTTCAGCTATAGTGTGATACGCCAATTCGTTTGAATTTTATTTTTTCTTCTGTCTTTTTTGAAGAACCACAGGGGCAGACTTCAAGGACCAAAGATGGTCCGCGGACCATAGTTTGAGAAAGGCTGGTATAGTTCATATACTTCGCTTTCATATGTGACAATTCTCTTAATAAGTACTTCATAAACTGAATATAACATTAAATTAACCTTTACTGTAGTCTGTGTCTACGAAAAAAAGAAACTGACAATCTGTGGATAAAGGACTATGTATGGGTAAAAAATTCCATGAATATTAATCACAAATTTAATTATGTAAATGTATTTTGAAATAACAGGTATAGTTGAAAACAAAACACGATACCACAGAGCCCTTAGCGCTGTGAATTTAGAGATCTCACGGGTTACCAAACATAAAAACAACTTTGAAATATCAATATTATTTCAACATCATCACCAGCAGTAGCGGCGGTGTGGTGTAACAAAGTAAGCAAAACAGAGGCAATGCGTTTTATCTCGCTTTTATTTTGCAAACCACAAGCTTTGAGCTACGCTGGGACTGGGAGGGGGCAGACATGCTATTAATTACATATCACGGTTCTAAGGTTACACTAACATGTTTGTATGATGGTCCAGCGAGCGCTGAGACGGACCGTACAGCGTACCAGACGTTCACTTCAGCATAATTGCTTTGTACAACACCCGACACATGGCTGATTTACCTCGTTGATACAGCTACGGACCAGCTGAAAAAAGTAGGCCTAATGCAGAGGAATCTTTTATTTTTAGGTGAAATCATTAAGTGTAGTAACTCTTATATATTATTTTAATGTACCGAAGTACATATGATATTTCCATGCACATATTCTGCGTCATCATACGAAGAAAGAGTAATGGAACGGAGAAGAATTCTCTCCGGCGCCGGGATTTGAATCCGGGTTTTCAGCTCTACCAATCACAGAGTTGGAGCTTAATCTGAGACGATTCTGTCCGGCGCCGGGGTGGTATCCGGTGTGGCTTAGTGGATAAAGCATCAGCACGCAGAGCTAAAACCCCGGGTTCAAATCCCGGCGCCGGTGAGAATTTTTCTCCGTTCCATTACTCTTTCTTTGTAGTAACTCTTGTTTTCATACAGTACGTCTGTCCGTGAGTCTGTGTGGAAACGTAATACAGGGACATCATTTTATTTTTACTAACATTTCTAATATTAACCTGGCTATACCTTTGGATTAACGATTGAGAACCGGAAACACCGTTTGCTAACTCCTTCCACGACTAGCGTAAAATACAAAACAAATCTCTTTACTAGGTGTAGGAGGGAAGAAAAGTATTTCATCCATTTACGTAAACTAGGAAATATCAGGCTTTTGAGTTTGATCATTTTCATTAGGTTTTTGTTTAATCAAAATACGTGGTACAGTCATTAAGTTCTAAGACTTGGCGCCTGGAGGGTAGGCTCCCCCAAGAATCTGGATGTATCACAAGATGCCACATAACACGGCGTACATTTAAACAGAACCACATCCTCCCTCAAAATAGTCTCCGTTGGCCGTTATGCACGTTTGCCAACGTTGGTATAGCTGCTGGAAGCACCGTTGAAAGATGATGGCAGGAAGGTTCCGTATGGCTTCTCTTGTGGCAGTCATGACCTATTCGGAAAATGAAATCTACGCCCACGTAGGGTTGCTTTCATGCGAGGAAAGAGAAATAAATCGCATGGTGCGAGAGCAGGTGAGTACGGAGGTTGTGGAAGAACTGTCACCTAATGTCTTGCAAGCTCCTCTTGGACAAGGACAGAGAGATGTGCAGGGGCTTTGTCATGTAGGAACAGCCAATTCTTTGTACGCCATAGCTCAGGTCGCTTACGGCGAATTGAATCTCGTAAACGGCCAAGGATCTCTTTGTAGCGGGTTTTGTTCACAGTTGCACCTTCTGAGATGAATTCCATGTGAACAATTCCATTTTAATAAAAAAACAGTTCAAGCATTACCTTGCCTTTTGACCTGTCTTGTCGCGGTTTTTTCTGTCGTGGTGATAACGGCGTTTTCCAGGTGGCGGATTGTCGTTTCAGTTGCGGATCGTAAAGGAAACACCAAGTTTCGTCTCCAGTTATTATCCGGTTGAGAAACGTCGGATCATCGTCAGCACTACTGATGAGGTCACCACAAATCGTCATGCGATCATCACGTTGGTCTTGCGACAGGATTCGTGGCACACTGTGCTGGGTAACACGAGACATGTTCAGGTCATCAGACAGAATTTTGTAGCAAGTACCATGGCTGACCCCTACTGTTGCTGCGATATCGTCTACCGATTGGGAGCGGTTAGCACGCACCAACGTTGCAACTTCTTAGATCTTGCATTCAGTTCGAATTATTTGTGGCCGACCAGTACGCACATCATCTTCCAAACTGTTTCTTCCTTGCAAAAAACGTCGGTGCCACCTAAACACAACACTGCGACTCACTGCGTCCTCACCGTAAACTTGCTGCATCATTTGAAACTTTTCGGTAGCAGTTTTGCCTAATTTCTGGCAGAACTTGGTGTTTGCCCGTTGCTCAAACTGTGACATCTCGGTTTCCGACGTGCGCATTCAAATCACCGTCATAACAAAGACCGTAGTTCTGCTTACAGTGCATGCACTCAACTGTCTCTTGTTGGGTCGAGAGACTAACTGACAAGGTATCATACCATGGCGCCACCTATGCGCTATAGTGTACCACAACGCCACTATGCGCTCAGTATTAGAACTTAATGACTGTACCACGTACTAACAATCAGTGTTTTTACTCACGAATTGAACTAGGCCTATCCATTCGCACGTATTCATTATGCAGTGTATATTATACTGTCTACAGCACATTAGCGTACAATATAGAGAATGAAGTTAAATTGAAAAACAATCATAATATTAGATATTTGAACACATTTTTGAAAATGTTAGCCGTTCATTTCGATACAGGTTTCAGTTCATTAGTGCATATTATTGCACTATAGACTATTGTACCTAATTCCAGTTACCAGTTTCGGCCTTCGTACTAATAACTCATGTTGAAATAATTCTGTACCTACTCTACTAAAGAGTACCTTGCGTACTGTAAATTCAATCTTCACTTCTGCACGATCCGAAAAGATAAAATTACTCAGACATGCTATCTACTGTTCATACAAGTGGTTTTGTCGCAGGGTTGTACAAAGGGGGGAAATCACGTAGCAGTTATAGTAATATGCGTTACAAGAGCGGTATGTTGAAGTTTTCATGTTCGAGGAAAAGTTTGAAAAAGCGAAACGCAGTTCAGCTTTTTTAATTTCCGAGAATTGAAAGAAAATATACCGCTCGTGTATCGTACATTATTTTGTGCGAAGATCGTTTATTACATACCTTAAAGAGGAATTTCTAATTAGTTGCAATGAAATCTCCATCTTGGTTTCTGTTCAATGACGGCAATTTTGGAAAACAAAAATATCTATCTTCAACATTGTTGCTTTAAAATGTTTTCTGTCTTTACTATACTCCAGCAGGCCGTGATATACGTCTGTCTTTTTTTCCCCCAGTCTATAAATGCGAATTTAAAACAAACGGCTTCCTTAATGTTACATGCATCACGAAATGCAGTAACTTTAGTGGAGTTGTAGAGTTTACTTAATTTTTGCAAATATTTAAAAACAATAATTAACAGTGCAATTTAGGTGAAATTGCAGTTGTAAATTTCCAATTTATAATTATTACTATATTGAACGTCTCTAAAAATAATATGTTAAAAACCTAAAGCAGTAAAATCAATATGTCACTTAAGCGGTAAGAAGGGGGAAATTGTTATGTGTTCGGTTGGGAATACTGAATGTGGAATTTTAGATTTACCGCGGGTTGGTTTTGTGCGGAAACCAAGCAAATATGCACGATTTCGCACAAAATACTTAACGAACCCCTTTAATTTAAGATATTTTAAAACAGTTGTATAATATTAAGTAGACGTCCAATTCCTAACAGAAATTAATGTTCTCAGAAAATAGCTAAGACAGCCTAGCCACTAGCCTTTACAGAGGGCGAATAGAAGCTGGTGGGGGAAACCGGGATACGACGTAGGCAAATGGACGAAGTACCTGTGCAGAAATGATTCAATAGTGAAAGCTCTTTCGTCACTGGAAAACGTGAACATATTTCTGGAACGTACTGTTCACTATGACCGTAAGGCTACTATGACTGTATATACGGTCTTAGTTCTGTGTGAAGGACGGTTGAACTTCATTAGTAGAAGGGGTGGGAGTGAAGTACATTAAAAAAACTCAAGTACAATAAAAATTGAAGTAAAAATAAAATGATGTCCCTGTATTTAATTCCACAATGCCGTCGAAGGCGAGTCTTTGCCATGTAACGAAAGAAGACCACAGGCTGGATTAGTCAGGGTTCACACCCTAATGAAGGCAGGTACTCTCATCTTTAACTTCCATGATGACTCCAGGATTCACTGAATTATTTTTAAACTGGGTATGGTGTATCTCGAGACGAAAAATATATCCAGTACCGACACACCTGCTTCTTGTAGTGTCGAGAAAAGCATGAAATTATTAATTAACAGTAAAAATTGATAATTTTTAACTTGGATGTGTTCTATGTATGTATGTATGTATGTATGTATGAATGATTGTATGTATGTATGTATGTATGTATGTATGTATGTATGTATGTATGTATTTATTAACACTACAATTGGGTATACACCCGGTGGCAGTGATATATAATATACAATAATTACAGTTACATGAAATAAAATAAAATGAACGTAAATGAAATAAAATAAAATAAACGTAAATCTATAAATAGTAGATGCAATAAACCTAGGTCTATAAATAAAAACTATTCTATAATAACGCCTACGATAAGCAAAAGTAAATCTAACTTATAAGTACTTCTATTTCACCCAATTATTACCAATTTAAGTAATTACATATCACCTTAATTCATTACATACCAACTTAATTAAATATCATCTTAATTAATTACATATCACCTTAATTTATTTACATATCAACTAAATTACATATCATCTTAATTAATTACATATCAACTTAATTTATTATATATCAACTCAATTAATTACATGACACAACTTAAATAATTACACTGCACCTCCAATTACATTTTCAGTCTAATCTTCTCAACCTTTCCTTAAATGTATTGATTTTAACAGGAACGCCCTGAAAGATTGCCGCAGGTAAGCTGTTCCAGTCTACTATTGTGCAGTTAACAAAGGAAAATTTTGCCTATCGGGGGAGATGCAACCGAATTAAGTCCGTAGACCTTTCTCTTACACTCCACCAGGTCAGGAAAATACAATTAGTGATATTAAATAAAAAATGGCCTGGTCTACGTATAAACTAAATAACAATGTGATAATTAGCATCGTTGACAGATTCCTAAATTTGTTAAAATATTTTGTTTATTTCTCTTTTCGCATATTTCTGTTATTATCTTTGTTTGCATATAAACATTTTGTACGGCTCTTATTGAATGTTGAGAGAGACCTTTTCTTAAATATTTTCCGTAAAATATTCCTGTTTACTCTATCAAAAGCCTTTACAAAATCTATAAAAGCAATATACGTGGGGAGATTAAAATCTTATCTTTTTCTTTCAACTGAGTAACTGTAAATACACAATCTATACAGGAACACTCGTTCCTAAATGCATGTTGCTGTTTGCTAACATATTTTCAGCTATTTTCTTTATTATGTTATATATATATTGATGTACCGAAGTACATATGATATTTCCATGCAGATATTCTGCGTTATCACATGATGAAAGAGTAATGGAGCGGAGAAAAATTCTCTCCGGCGCCGGGATTTGAACCCGGGTTTTCAGCTCTACGTGCTGATGCTTTATCCACTAAGCCACGCCGGATACAATCCCGACGCCGTTTAGAATCGTCTCAGATTAAGCTCCATCTCTGGGGTTGCCTCTGGTGGCCGCCCTCTGCACTACGTCATAGAAGTCTATGAACGCAGGACCGAAGTCCATACATGTGTTGAGGTGCACTCAGATGAGTGACTGATTGGCCGGGATCCGACGGTATGGGCGCCGTCTTATATCACAAAGTGATTTATTACGCATATCATATATATATATATATATTGATGTACCGAAGTACATATGATATTTCCATGCAGATATTCTGCGTCATCACATGATGAAAGAGTGATGGAGCGGAGAAAAATTCTCTCCGGCGCCGGGATTTGAACCCGGGTTTTCAGCTCTACGTGCTGATGCTTTATCCACTAAGCTACGCCGGATACAATCCCGACGCCGTTTAGAATCGTCTCAGATTATGTTAGTTAAAATTTTTGTATATATTTTGTAAGATGAATTCAGAAGACCTACTCCTCTGTAGTTTTCACAGTTTTTTCCTATCTCCCTTTTTAAATATGGGGATTACTATGGCTTCTTTCTATCTACTAGTATTTGGAATATCCCGTCTTTCCAACAATGTTCAAACATTTTGAAAACTTTAATACAAATTTTTCAAGTGCATATTTGAATAGACCAACATTGATATTGTTCGTTCCTGGATGTTTATTTTATTTGTAGATGTATTTAGCACTTCTTCAGCTAATCTGAAGTGATGAGATCTACATTTAGGTCGTTTCCTGTCACAATCGAACACGGGTTTTCTTTATCTGCGCATAATAATAATAATAATAATAATAATAATAATAATAATAATAATAATAATAATAATAATATTTATTTATTCTGGCGAAGTTAAGGCCATCAGGCCTTCTCTTCCACTTAGCCAGAAACAAAAGAAGCTGATACATTTTGACAGACTAATATTTAAAGAACACTAATCAAAAAAATTTGTATAGTCATACAAGCACAAGTTGAGTAAAATAATGCAAACATACAAAATAATAATTACAAAATAATGTAAGGCTAGAAGTTACACTCAATGATTATGCAAGCGGTAAGTGAATCAGTATTACAAATTACAAAAATAATAAATTCAAACGTAAATTATTATAACTATACAACACTGAGGAAAATTACATATATGCACACATACACACAAAGGAGAATTAAACATGAATACTGGTCACGTGTTTAAACAATTTACTTTTAAATTGCAAAATCGTTCGACAGTTCCTGAGGGAGCTTCAGAAACGAATTGCTGATACTGTGAAAGAAGAAGAATAGTGAGCTGTTTTATGGCAAGGTATAGGTAATAAAGTATCATTTTTAGAACGTGTACCCATGCTGTGATAAGAGGACAAGAAATTAAAACGCACCGAGAGATAGTTAGGCGAAGAAGTATTGATGATGCGATCTAGGAAAATTAGTGAATGGATATATCTTCAGTTCTGTAATCTTGCCCATTGGAGCGTTTCAAGGGAAGGTGTAATGTGGTCGTATTTGCGGATGTTGCAAATGAAACGTATGCAGGCATTATGGACGCGCTGCAATCTTTGGGCTAAGTTAGAATTTAAATCTGTTAGTAGAATGTCGCAATAGTCACAATATTTTGTATGCCTTATTATGATTTCCATATATATCATACCCTATCATACCATATCCACGACGTATCGATCCCAATGCTGTCTATTCATTTTCCTTCTTTCTTCTTTTACAATGGCGGATTTTAATTTATAGTCATTTCTATTTTCGATGGATTGACATCGCAGAAATATCTTGTAAGTTTTTTTCTTTTGTATTATATTTTCCGCTAAATTCAAATATATTCACAATTTACATTTGAAATGATACATATGAATATATACCCGAAATGAGCATATGCTCGTGCTCGGGTACAGTCTACATAAATTTTACAGAGATCAATAATAATGTTGATGTTAGAAATAATAGTAACAATAATAGTAACAATAATAATAATAATAATAATAATAATAATAAAAATAATAAAAGAATATCCGTGACGGAGATTATACAAAGATAGTAATACAAATTAATTCATTAATAATGATAATAATAATAATAATAATAATAATAATAATAGTAATAAAACAAAAATATTTACAATAATAAAATAAATACTAAAACGCATAAAATAAAATATAACACCACTAGCGAGAGTTAACACAACTTAAATAAGCATATAATAACCAGAAAAAAAATGACGAACTCGAAAATCAACAGAAAAGTTCGTTGTATCGCAGACGACAGCAACCGCCGTATTGACATTGTGTTATGCATTATTATTATTATTATTATTATTATTATTATTATTATTAATTTATTTTAGCTGGCACAGTTAAGGCCGTAAGGCCTTCTCTTCCACTCAACCAGCAAAAAGTGTATATACATATGCATGACCTTACAAAGAATTCAACAATTTGATTTAGATGAGAGTTACATGTATACAAGAGTTATTTACGAATTAAACAACAAAATACTATGAACTATTAATTAAACACTGAAATACAAACTATGTAGCAGAATTAAGCTAAAATACATAGAATGTTAATATATTTCAAATAATATTAGATAATAGAAAGAGATTATTATGAGACAATTTTGAAAATACAGCACAATCAGGATGATGTCTAAAGAAAAAAGTAACAATGTAGTCAGTGATAGTTTAAATCAGTATGATTGGAGGGAAATGCTAATAAGGTTATCTTTTAAGCTGTTATTAAAGGTGTTTGCTGTCTTGCAGCCCCTAATACTTTGTGACAAGGAATTCCATTGACGCGAGGTGGATACTGTAAAAGATGATGAATAACAAGATGTTCTATGAAGAGGTACACTTAGCGTGCCATAGATAAGTGATCTGGTATTTATGTCGTGGTTAGAGTATAGATAAGAGAAACGAGACGAAAGGTAATTTGGTGTTAAGGTGTGCAGAATTCGAAAGAGTAAAGACAAAGAGTGTAAAGTTCTGCGTTCTTTAAGTCGGAGCCACGAGAGGCTTGCGAAGGACGGTGATATGTGATCATATCGTCGGATGTTGCACACGTATTTGACGCATATATTCTGAGCTCGCTGTAACTTGACTGACAGTTCAGAACTTAGGTCACTTAACAAAACGTCACAATAATCGAAGTGCGACATTACTAGGGTTTGTACTAGGGTAAGTAGGTAGTAGGGTGGGCTGAAGGTCTACGTATACTTTATTTTTTTTCATGGAGTGCAGTTTCATAGAAAGGACTTTGCCGACAGACCTTCTACTGCCCTCTACTAATTGGTTGTCATAAATAAATGTCTTCCTTACTATGACGGAAATATTGTCTTCTCCTGTTAGTAACCAATCACAACCTTCGTTCAGAAGAATTGACAGGTGCCCGTCAAATCCACATGGAGGCAGAGTTGCCGTATCTTTTCCGAATTTCAAGAATCCCGTCAGTTTCACTGCATAATTTCGAAGGTCACCAGGATTGCGGCAACTGTGCAATGTTGGGACGAGGTGACAGGATGGAATTGTCAGGGTTGTTTGTGTAGGAAGTCATAAATCTGTAAGTGGGTGTTCAAAGGAGCCACCGAACTGCACTCCTTGAAATAAAATAAGGTATAACTGCCGTTCTCTTCGAATCTTCTCATACAATCATGGGAAGGTAATGCCGAAAAACAAAATGTCTACGAGTCAAACTGTTCATTATTACCAAATAATCATCCCGTTTCGTTTTTCCTGTCTTATCTAGCAAAATTTTGTTCAAGCTGTAATATATCTCATTCTCCAAACTATATTATCTCAGATCTGAGCTTTCTTGATGGTCAGGTCCCGTCCTTCATAGATTGCTATATCCGTTCGCTCCCTGATCTTCGGGCCTTCTCCTTTCACCTCATCCCCGTATCGCCCAGTAGACCCTACATATACTTTACTGTCATCTTTCTTCACACATACGAAGAACACAGGTAAGCCATTAAGCTCCCCATCGACTACATTCCGTTCAACACCTCTCTTCTTATTTCCTCGTTCCGCACTATCGATTCTAGAAAGTCTGACTTCTCGACGAAGGTGTCCATTCACACTGCTCGCAATTGTTCTTTATCGGTTTTCTCAAGAACCCTGAGTTCACACTCGTAGCATGCAATAGATTTTACGCAAGTAATACAAAACTCTATCTCTGATTTAGTTCTCTATAACATCAAATGTTGCTTCCGCGGACAATCGCTCCTCCGTCATATTGGATGGATTTGATATCGCAGGTAAGCAGATATTTAATTCCTCTCACTTACCTACGATTGCAACGCACCAATGTGAACAACATCGAAACATACGAAAATTACTTTATGCTCGACCATGCCGAAATGTAGTAATTATACACCTGGTAGTAACCCTTTAATGCACCTCATTAAAGTACACCTATTCATTATAATTCAGTTGTTCAGCCAATGAGAAATCACCATTGTACCATTATAAAACCGCAAGTATCGATTATTCTCGGATATGCAATCGAAAGACAATTAGCGAAAAGTCACGGAGGCTGGAAATCCAATACTGTCGCAGAAGGTTATGTTCTGTTACTATAATAATTAGCGTTAATTGTAAATAATATTCAAATAAATTCAATTTGTCATCTCGTTTTTCAATTCTAAATCAATTTCCAGGTTATATCAAGACTAATGTTCATGTTATTCTCTAGATTATATCAAGGTCAATGACATTCGTGCCTCGGAAAAAATCAATACTTTCGCGTCTGCGCACATCTCACAATTTAGAAGGTCAGTTCCGCTCCTCACTTGCATAACTATAACATGAATACTTATGAATAATTTCAAGATATAAATATGGTCCAGCATAAAAAGTCGTATGAAACTTGCCTATAATGGTAATTAAGACGCTCGTATGAAAATTATGAAACTCGCTTGCGCTCGTTTCATAAACAAACATACTCGCGTCTTAATTACTACCATTATAGGCTCGTTGCATAATGTATTATTCCATTATTAGTCTGATTTCACTATACATAAGTTACATGAGCCGTTGAGAGCAGAAGTGTTGTAAGTCAAAAATGGGTAATGAGGGTTAAAGTAAACATTCTGTAAAACACAGCGCAAAGTAGCAATTAATATTCAATTTATTTAGACTATTAGTAGTCAGTGGATAGTACGAAAGACATATCAATTGCTACTTTGCGCTGTATTTTACATTATTTTTACTTTAAACCTCATTACCCAATTTTGACTTACACCACTTTTGCTCTGAACGGCTCACATAATGATAGGTCTAAAATGTGTCAGTAAGATCCAATCCAAAACCGGATTCTGGACTTAAAGAAAAGACTATCCATAAACTTATTCTCCAGATTAGACTTTTTCTAACTTTTGCAGCAAAAGTAGACTTACCTTTAAAGTAACTGAGCTTCTGAAACCCCCATTAAAGACCTGTGGTGTTATAAACCATCTCACCAATTAAAAAAATTTCAGTCTTCTATAGAACTAGCCAACAACTATAAGAATACAACGCGGTGAAATTTCAGTTTTCTGAACAAATATAAGTAGAAGTCTGAAATTTTGTACAATTATTATAATCCTGATAATAAAATGTGTAGGTTTGGTCTGTACCAAATTCCATCTAATTTGGTTTAAGATTGTGTGAATTATTAACATTTTAAATGTTAAATAATTTAAAAAAATCACTATTATTACTACAAATTTTAAGAGTTTTGCCTGAAATTTCATTTTCATAACTTCCAAACACCAGAAAAAAGTAAATAAAACTTACTATCAAATATTTTCATTTCTTTTACCCACAAAAAAGTGAAAAATGATATTGTTAATTCTAAAAACGGTCAAAGAACGAGCAACGTCTGCAAAAAAAAAAAATTACTTAAAAAAATGTGAGACTTAAAAAATGCTGATAGTATATTTTGTTACACACATATTAAAGAAGTTTCACAAAAATTCATTTACGTAGTGTAAATTTTGTAAGAGAAATAACATTTTTAGCAAAGAAAAATGTGCAAAAGACAAAAGCGGACTAAAATCAGTTTGAAATTTTCAAATGAAATTATTTATCATAATTACTTATTAAGATGTAGGCATCAACAACGAATAAACTTTCCTGATATAAGAAAAGCTAATAATTAACTAAATAAGACGGGAAGTTATGTTGTTATAAAAGAGTTCAAAATCGTCGATGTTTTAAGAAAATTGAAAATAAGGAATTAATGAATTTATTACGTAATATCGATGCAATTCTAGTAGCTGAAACATGACTTAGTAGAAAAGTTTTTAAGTACAGTATAGCTTTATTGATTAGTAAATATAACAAAAGATTACGACTTTATAAACTAACAGAAACTATACTTTAAATTAGATAGGATTGTACTTAGTAATAAATTTATTAAAAATATAATAGAAATGTATGAAAATGAGTGCATAAGATTGAATGATGAAATTGGAATGTATCTTGATTATGAAATTAACTTGACAAATGTATTTAAACAAGTAAGAGGATACCTATATTAGATGTTACGTAAACGTCTTAGCTGACAAGCTAAATTGCAAGAGTTGACACTGCCCTACATATAGAACGTACCGATTCAGATATTTGAGTATGTCGACATCAGTAACCGGAATGCGAAATTTATTATATGAAATAATTAGTTAATATGTTAATGAGGACCTTAAATTAAATATAATTATGTCTGTTGTGAATGATAATTGGATAAATATAGCAGCATGAACGATTTATACACACTTGTATATTGTACAGTTAAAAGAAAATGTTAAATTTAGTAAGTAAATTAGTTTTAGAGTTTAAAATAAACGCGACTGGTTGAAACTTGCATTAAAATTAGACGTAAGTGCAAGTTAAGCCAACATAAGTTGAATATTTATATGATAGAAAATTCGTTATTTAATTGTATTTTTTAAATTTACAAATTATGTATAAATTAGTTATAATTATTTTGTGATGTAATATTTTTTTGTGAACTATTAATAAACTATCTGTCTATTTATAAACTCATGCATATGCCTTTTAAAAATGGTCGCCGAAACATGAAACAATACATGAAAATTTCCGCAGAGCTTTCTTCCTTAGAACATAAAAATTTCTTCATGCAAACAACTAAAACTGCGACTATTTTGACCAAAAAATGACAAATTTTCACTTAGGTCTAACTTTAACACATTATCCAAGAATCACGTTCTTAAATGGTAGCCTATTAAGTGGAAAATACATTTAAATGGCTTCACAAATATAAATCAATTGGACTGAAAATAGAGATAGACTAGAATTTATTTTTAAATCGGTTACTTAAGAAGTTTTTAACTACCTTACACCAGAATGAGGTGGAACATTTTCGTGTATAAGCCTAAAACAAATACTACGAATTACGCCAGGACGCACTTGAACAACTCGTTCATACTCTCTCTGAGATTTCCAATTCATTCTCCTGTAAATTTCCTAGAATAGGATCGTTTAAATCATTGTCGTGTATTTCTGCCCATATTGAATAAATTGCTGTTAATCTCTTGACTGAACAATAGCGTAGAGGTTTCCTTTGTTGAGTGTTGTAAAATTACACAACATTCCTGGTGAAAGAGGCTTCCTCTGAAAACAATACCGGAGACACGAACGAAATAATGATCACGAGCACACATTTCCAGGAATGAAACACAGGGGCCTCTCATGACGAAACGGAGGTTTGCAAGATTTGTATCGAAACGTAACTAGATCATTTTCCAGGACTTTCTTTGAAGGCAAGTATATTGCTGCTTTATTACTAAAATCAATACAACTTGTAATGAATGAAGCTTAGGCTGTAATTCTATACTAAACTTTCATTAATTTTACACTGCACATCGAACCCAAGTCTTCCATATGCGGATCCACTGCACGTCGAACCCAAGTTTTCCAGATGCGGTTCCATTGCACGTAGAACCCGGGTCTTCCAGATGCTCTCGAAGACTCACTTGTAGACTTGAAGACTCAAGATTGACTGACTTTTTGAAGAATACTAGCGCTTTTATTTATTACACTATAACTTCTGGAATCTTAGAGAGGAATCCGCTTCCCTTGCTCTCTCCGCTCCGCGCCGTCACCGTAGTTCTCCTCCCCACGCTCCGTACCGCGCTACAGCTCATACCGAAGCTCGAGTTTGTTTCCCCGCACCTTCCTTCTCGCTCGATGCGCGCGCAACTCCCTGACGCGACCAGAATATTCCAGCATGGTGCCACAATATTCTATTTCATGGTACTCTCTCACTTAGTATTACGTATGGACAGTGCTCAAAAGGTTTAGAACCCCTGAGTTATATAAATATTGTGTCCACATAAAATGAATTGCGTAAAAATTGAATGAACTCTAAACGAATGACGAATAAAAGTGTAGTACTCTATGTCCAATTTCTAATACCTAAAAACAGAAATTGAAAATATATATTTTGTCTCTCGAGTTCCAGAAAAGTGAAATAAGATGTGGGAAGTCAAAATATATCTAAAAATAAATACTGCAAAAGAAATAACAAAAGTCAATATCTGGAGAATTTATTCTCATGGGAATGAAGGATGTAAATTTTTGGGATATTGAAAACAGAGAATATCTAGAACAAAAGCGCTAATAAAAATATAAATATATTATGAATATGTGTGACAGAAATGGAAAGAAGATATTAATAGATTACAAAGAATTCCTAAACCATGAAGAGAAAAGCATTACGAGATGCAAGGGGAGAAAAAACGTGACGCAACTAAGAGGAGGAAGATAAAGGGAACAACAGCGACAGAGGAGATGAGACAAAGACGAAAACAAATACAGAGACAAGTCCGCTGAAACTGAACACTGTCTCTCCTGAAACCAATCTCCTCCTCGATTTACTTGCCTTTCCTCAATTCCATTTCAATTTCACTGACCCTTCCATACAAAGGATTCTCGTATTAAGGAGTCAACCTGATGCCGAGGATCGGGTATACTGATCCAAGGATCTCGTGTGGCAACGCACATAAATAACACAAGAAAATTTGTTGTTTTGTACGTGGCGATTATTCGTCACTTTTGCGAGATCAGATTATCTTCGATTGTTATGTTGAAATCAGTACTATTACTGAAGCAAGAACTTAAAAACAAATTTAATTCTTTCAAAGGGGCACCGTTATGTATAACTCAGGAGCGGATTAAATCCCTTGTACTGCGTGAAACGTCTGGAAATGCAAGTACAGTACTGTATTCGTTGATGGATAACCAATAAAAATTTGTATTCATTTCACCTGCCACATCCAATACCCTTATTGGTCAGAACTTTCAATTCTATTCTGTCGAACTTAGGAGAGTCCACTGCACTTAATTCATTCCATACTATCTACCCAACAATCAGATTTAGTCCGTGACCAAACATATAAACCATGAGCTACGAAATTACAAATGAAGCAACTAGAGAACCTACAACAGCATATGTTTTTAAGTACTCTTTGCAGAATGGCTTGCTTCGTTACAACTCTAATGTACATCGTTAGCCTGAACTTGTTCTAGTTCGTAATTTAATCCCTATGTTTTTTTTGTGTTATCGTGAATCATGTGCTGGACGTCGTTTCAACATTTAATTTTTGAAAAGTAATCTTTTGGTAGTAAATCCCGAAAAGACTAAGTATATGATTATGTATCGTGACGAGAATATTGTACGAAATGGAACTATAAATATTGGAGATTTATCTTTCGAAGAGGTGGAAAAATTCAAATATCTTGGAGCAACAGTAACAAATGAAGAGTCCACTGCAAGAATGATGGAGGATATTTGGAATACATTTTGCAGGAGAAGCAATTGAAAGTTTGAAATGCTTAGTGCTCAAAGCTTAACTGTGATTTTCCAATCATTACTGGACAATGACTATCAGTGTTAATGCCATATAACTCTATGTACATTCTATATGTCTTAAGCTATGCATTGACAGTCTTGGTTCATTTTCGGCAATAAAGTGACATCCATCATTCTTGCAGTGGACTCTTCAAATATGAATGACACTCGGAAGGAAATTAAACGCAGAATGAATATGGGAAATGCGTTTTATTATTCGGTTGAGAAGCTTTTGTCATCTAGTCTGCTGTCAAAAAATCTGAAGGTTAGAATTTATATAACAGTTATATTACCGGTTGTTCTTTGTGGTTGTGAAACTTGGACTGTCACTTTGAGAGAGGAACAGAGATTAAGGGTGTTTGAGAATAAGGTTCTTAGGAAAATATTTGGGGCTAAGAGGGATGAAGTTACAGGAGAATGGAGAAAGTTACACAACGCAGAGCTGCACGCATTGTATACTTCACCTGACATAATTGGGAACATTAAATCCAGACGTTTGAGATAGGCAGGGCATGTTGAACGTATGGGCGAAACCAGAAATGCATATAGAGTGTTAGTTGGGAGGCCGGAGAGAAAAAGACCTTTGGGGAGGCCGAGACGTAGATGGGAGGATAATATTAAAATGGATTTGAGGGAGATGGGATATGATGGTAGAGATTGGATTGGTCTTGCTCAGGATAGGGACCAATGGCGGGCTTATGTGAGGGCGGCAATGAACCGGGTTCCTTAAAAGCCATTAAGTAAGTAAGTAAGTAATCTTTTGGTAGACAAAGGATGCTGACATTTGAACTCATGTCATTTGTGTGCTCAAATTCAGAAAATCTAATTTCCTGGCTTCTCGAATTTGTTCCAAGTCCATTGAAAAGAAGTTATGTGTCCTGTCATAAGAGGACGCCTTTACATGTGTGCCTGATGTCTGGAGACCTAACTGCAGATCAGTTCTATACTGTTCATCTCCACTCGCCATATTCCAGTTCCGCAGACTGCGAACTCCATTCATCATCATTATTCCTTCGTCTCCATTGTAAACAACAGAGTTATCGTAGCACGACTACAGCAGTTAGACTACAGATTAATTTTAATCCTGTTGGCTCTCTGTCCAACAAAGAAAGACCTGTTAGGCGCCAGCGGTAGTGTATATAATGAGTTGTTAGTAACTATTAGTAACATAATTGCAAACATGAATATGAATACCATTTTGTTGTCTGTGCTTACTATTACAGTAATACAGTCGTGACGAAAATGTGACTCACGACCACATTGTGGCTCGCAATGATAGTTATGCATTTCTCTTGCTTCCTACCTACTCCAACCCCCACCCTTTCTTCTCATTGGAGTCAAACTCCGTTCCATTTATATTTGTCTCTGACCTGCGAGTGGCGTATCGTGGCAATTTCTCCCTCGAAACCATATACCTCTACAAAAACGAAAGTTGCAAGTAGGATGGGAGGACGCATTTTTTTGCTGTCAATATGATGAGAATATTAAATGTATGATTTGTTCACGAGTATTACGAGGAAAACGGTTGTATAATATAAAACGGCATTATAATTATAATTATAATAGTTTTATTTTCCCTGGCAGAGTTAAGGCCATCTCTTCCACACAGGATCAAATCGCATACAGAAAAATACATACCGGTATACAAATATTAACTTAAAAATAATAAAAAACATAATAAAGTAAAAAAGAGAGATTGAATACATATACACAATCAGTATTAACTTTAAAATAATAATAATAAAAAAAATATATATAACAAAAAAGAGACTGAATACATAATTACAAACAGGAAAATACATTCTAGTAGGCCTATACACGTATTAACTTAAAAAAAAGAATTAATACTTATCAATATAATCTCTCAACTAAAGGAATAGTACAATTAGTATGATCATCATACCATGTGTTACATTGAGACAATGACAATTACCCACATATTAGTGATGATTGTGTAAAATAATAATAATAATAATAATAATAATAATAATAAATAAAAATTATACCTAAAAACTAATTCTGTGCATTTAAAATATTTCTAAACAACCTAATTTTAAACAACTGAGGACTAAGACTACCCCTGACTTCCAGCGGCAGCGAATTCCCTGAGCGGGCCATGGCTATTGAAAAAGAACTTGAGTGCAGAGATGTCTGATGACGATACTCTATGTTACTCATTAAACATTAAAAGGTTAAGTGTATTATTATTATTATTATTAGTATCATTATTATCATTATTATCATTATTATTATTATTATTATTATTATTATTATTATTATTATTATTATGAGTATCATCTCTGTACGTCCATGCTTTTTCAGCAGATATACGAATAATGCGATTAGATCTTCAATTTAAACTCACAGATTTACAACGTGATGTTAAATGAAAGCTAGATGTAAGGGCTTGGCAAATGTTGAACTTTTCATATCATTGCCAAAAAAATAAATAAATAAATATCCGAAGCTTCGTTCTTTCGCTTGCACTGCTGAAGCCATATTCGCTACAACTTACGTTTGTGAAAAATTATTTTCAACAATGAAAATAGTAAGAATCAAATTTGGATCACGACTGATAGACAAATACCCTCGTGATCAACTACAACTGACAGTAAGTGACATCATTCCTGATTTTGAAACTCTGTCGCAGAGACATTCTGAAGACAGTTAATTTTAGGCTGTGATAACATGTCCTGTGTTTTCTTATTCATTTCTTTCTTCGTTACACGTACTAAACATTAGTTTGTAACCTTATACTGTATAAAATTTTATGTAAGTGCTTGACGTAAGGAAAATGAAAATCCGTTATTAAGTCAGACAGCTGCTTCACTTCCGTTTCGGATGTCCGCCTCACTCCATAGGTGCTATGCACGTTGCAGGTTACACAGTGGCTCGGCGCACCATCACATTTTCGCCACGGCTGCAGTAATAGTATATGTTACCCATATATCTACACAGTGGGCCAAAAAAAAAAGGCACAAAATTCGAAATACTCTCTTTTCGGAAATACATAACATTAATTTATAATGAATACACTGTTGGAAAGAGTAGACTTTAAAGACGAGCAGGACTTTTTATTATGTTTTTTGAAGCTCAATTAAAATATTACGGAGGTCAATACACAAAGATGCTAAAAATATGGTTTTTGAAGACAATTTATTACTTCAAAATGCAGAAACTGAATGTTGGTAAAATTAATAATAATTAATGATCTTTCGAATAATCAAAATTAAAAATGATGCTCTATGTGACCGCCATTTGCCCGCACAAAGGAGAGGCACACTTCAGCCACAACAGAGTATTTTTCTTAAAACAACCATTGTCCACAGTTACCTACAATTACACATGTATTTCTATGAGGCGATTTAAGTTATAAATTAGTAGTAGTATTTATTTATTTAACCTGGCCGTCAGGCCTTCTCTGCCCCTCTACCAGGAGATTCCAACTATTATATAAAGATTAAAATTACAATTAGTATTAAATTTACAATTACAATTAGAAATAAAATTACAATTATTATTAAATTTACAATTACAAATAAAGTTACAATTAGTATTGAATTTACAATTACAATACAAATCAAAGTACGGAAATATTACCTGACTAATTAAAGCTAGATAATTTATCAACAGTAATTTCACTAGACGTTTTGATTTATCTAGAGAAAATCAAAACTCGAGTGGGATTTAATTGACTATTACACGATTAGAAGAAAGTATATGAAGATTAGAAGTAACGAAGTACTCCAATACAATAAAATATTGACTTACGAAAATACAACTGTCTTCAAATGTATTATTGTACCATCTCAACATTACAAATATTACGCTAGATGCAGACACTATAATGATTACTAGCAATGCCTTCTCGTCGAGAAGTTCTCGATCTATACACGAAGGCAATGTTATTAGTCAAGAAGGCTTTGTTGATTCAGTTTCATTTTTATTAAAATGCAACATTCAACTTCAATTATCCGAATCCCAGCAATCAATGTCACTTGACAGATGATTTTCAATAAATCTTAATATTAAACAATCTCTGATACGTGACTATCCATAATATCATATAGCAGAAGCTATAACATAACCTAACTAATATACACAAGTATTAGAAAAGTTTTAATTAACGACTTACTTACTTACTTACAAATGGCTTTTAAGGAACCCGAAGGTTCATTGCCGCCCTCACATAAGCCCGCCAGCGGTCCCTATCCTGTGCAAGATTAATCCAGTCTCTATCATCATACCCCACCTCCCTCAAATCCATTTTAATATTATCCTCCCATCTACGTCTCGGCCTCCCTAAAGGTCTTTTTCCCTCCGGTCTCCCAACTAACACTCTATATGCATTTCTGGATTCGCCCATACGTGCTACATGCCCTGCCCATCTCAAACGTCTGGATTTAATGTTCATAATCATGTCAGGTGAAGAATACAATGCGTGCAGTTCTGTGTTGTGTAACTTTCTCCATTCTCCTGTAACTTCATCCCGCTTAGCCCCAAATATTTTCCTAAGCACCTTATTCTCAAACACCCTGAACCTATGTTCTTCTCTCAGAGTGAGAGTCCAAGTTTCACACCCATACAGAAGAACCGGTAATATAACTGTTTTATAAATTCTAACTTTCAGATTTTTGGACAGCAGACTGGATGATAAGAGCTTCTCAACCGAATAATAACACGCATTTCCCATATTTATTCTGCGTTTAATTTCCTCCCGAGTGTCATTTATATTTGTTACTGTTGCTCCAAGATATTTGAATTTTTCCACCTCTTCGAAGGATAAATCTCCAATTTTTATATTTCCATTTCGTACAATATTCTGGTCACGTGACATAATCATATACTTTGTCTTTTCGGGATTTACTTCCAAACCGATCGCTCTACTTGCTTCAAGTAAAATTTCCTTGTTTTCCCTAATCGTTTGTGTATTTTCTCCTAACATATTCACGTCATCCGCATAGACAAGAAGCTGATGTAAGCCGTTCAATTCCAAACCCTGCCCGTTATCCTGAACTTTCCTAATGGCATATTCAAGCGCGAAGTTAAAAAGTAAAGGTGATAGTGCATCTCCCTGCTTTAGCCCGCAGTGAATTGGAAAAGCATCAGATAGAAACTGACCTATACGGACTCTGCTGTATGTTTCACTGAGACACATTTTAATTAATCGAACTAGTTTCTTGGGAATACCAAATTCAATAAGAATATCATATAATACTTCCCTCTTAACCGAGTCATATGCCTTTTTGAAATCTATGAATAACTGATGTACTGTACCCTTATACTCCCATTTTTTCTCCATTATCTGTCGAATACAAAAAATCTGATCAATAGTCGATCTATTACGCCGAAAACCACACTGATGATCCCCAATAATTTCATCTACGTACGGAGTTAATCTTCTCAAAAGAATATTGGACAAAATTTTATACGACGTCAACAAAAGTGATATTCCTCGAAAGTTGCCACAGTTGGTTTTGTCCCCCTTTTTAAAAATAGGTACAATTATGGACTCCTTCCATTGTTCTGGTACAATTTCCTTTTCCCAAATAGCAAGTACAAGTTTATAAATTTCGCTATATAATGCACTTCCACCCTCTTGTATTAATTCTGCTGGAATTTGATCGATACCTGGAGACTTGTACTTTTTCAGATTCTCTATCGCAATTTCGACTTCTGAAAGCGTGGGTTCGGGTATAAATGCTCAGCAATTTGTATTTCAATTTCGTCCCGATCATTTCTATTTGGCCTATGTACATTTAGTAATTGCGCAAAATAGCTTTTCCATCTGTTTAGGATTGATGGAGAGTCTGCAAGCAAGTAACCATTCTCATCCTTGATCACGTTTACCCTTGGCTGATATCCGTTCTTAAATTCCTTTATACCCTTATATAAATCTCGAATGTTTTTATTCTTACTATTTGTTTCTATCTCATTCAGTTTTTCCTTCAAGTAACCTCTCTTTTTATTCCTAAGTGTACGACTTGCTTCCCGTCTTTCATTGAAATAATTATCTCTCTTCTCCTCAACTGGATCCTGTAAGAATTTCAATTTTGCCCGTTTCCTTCTTTCTACTACCATGCAACAATCTTCATCAAACCACGGTTTCTTTTTTTTAGTTTCATAATAACCTATGCTCTGCTCAGCTGCAATTTTGATACTATCTCTGATATTTTCCCACACGCTATTAACATCTAATTCTTTCTCAACTTCGTCGGAACTTTCTAAAGTGGCAAACCTATTCGAAATTTCGACCTGATAATTTTGCTTAGCTTCCTCGTCCTTTAATTTCAAAATATTGAATTTAGTAATATTAACTTGCTGCTCTACTCGCTTGGCTACTGATAATCTTTCTCTCAATTCTCCAATCACCAAATAATGGTCAGAATTACAGTCTGCACCCCTGAAAGTTCGAATATCTACTATACTAGTATGTCTCCGTTTATCTATCAAGATATGATCTATTTGGTTGTGTGTCAATCCATCTGGAGAAGTCCAAGTATATTTATGTATATCCTTATGGGGGAATGTTGTACTTTTGACAATTAAATTTTTCGATGTGGCAAAGTTGACTAATCTAACTCCATTGTCACTACTAATTGCGTGTAGGCTCTCTTTTCCAATAGTTGGTCTAAAAATATCCTCCCGTCCTACTTTAGCATTGAAATCCCCCAATAAAATTTTCATATGATATCTAGGGAACTGATCAAAAGTATGTTCCAATTCCTCATAGAAGCTATTCTTTATATGGTCGTCTTTCTCTTCTGTAGGGGCGTGAGCATTTATAACTATGATGTCGCACCATCTACCCTTAAGTACTAAATATGATAACCTGTCACTGATAAATTCGACCTTTTTTACTGCTGATTTTATTCTTTTATGAACAAAGAATCCTGTTCCTAATTGGTGATTATTGTTTCCTTCCCCATAATACAACAAGTAATCTCCTATTTGTGATATGCCATTCCCATCTAACCTAACCTCTTGTACTCCTACGAAGTCTATTCTATATCTAGCTAGTTCTTTTGCTACTAATGTTACCCCTTCTGTTCTATAAAGACTAGTTACGTTCCAAGTGCCAAATCTCAAAACATTATTCCTTTGCTGTGGTCGTGCCAGAGAATCAGTCCTATTCCGAGGCTTATTATAGGGATACGTAACAAGCTGTTTTTTACGGTGATGGGTTGTTAGCCCTTCGCCCAACCCCCAAGCTGGAGGACCACCCCTTATCGGGCTGTCCACGACTGCTTATTCAATATATTCGCAGCTACCCTCCATATCTGGAGGCCGTCTCCTCTATCCGCAACCTGAGGACGCGCCATGCCGTGGTGATAGGGACCCACAATACATGGTTTAATTAACGACGATGACATAAAAAATAAACACGAATAATTTTAAAAGGAATAATTATTGAATGTATAATTTTCAAATTTGAATGTGGTTGGTGGTTCAATTGATGTTATATTGGACGTGTGCGTAATAGAAGTGGAACTCCTTGATTTAGGCCTTCATGGTGTATTCAACTTATTCAGAATTTCCGAATGAATAATTTTAAAAGGAATAATTATTGAATGCACAATTTTCAAATTTGAATGTGGTTGGTGGTTCAATTAATGTTATATTGGACGTGTACGTAATAGAAGTGGAACTAGTTGATTTAGGCCTACATGGTATATTCAACTTATTCAGGATTTCCGTATGGTGCTCTTCATTGATTTGTAAATCGGATTTCAGAAGATGCATAGGTATGATCAGTGATTTTTATTAATTCTTGTTCTTGAATGCCAATGCGAGTCATATTTGAAACTGCTGTGCATCGACTGGAGTGGTTTGTAATTACATATATATATATATATATATATATATATATATATATATATATATATATATATTTTTTTTTTGACGTCCAAACCAGCGCAGTTTCAATTGTTGGCAAACAAAGAAACAAATGCTAGGGACGCGATAAAATTAAACAAATTCTAGGGACAAGATAACATTAAACAAATGCTAGGGACGCGATAAAATTGTGCGATAAGCAGCCATGATTGGTTGAAATACGTCCTTTCGTACCGTTTTATTGGTCAAAAGTAGTATGACGTAGTAAGAGTGTAATAGTCGTAGAAAAACAAAGAATATTTTATATTTACTGAATTACAAATTAAACGTAGAATAACAAAATTGTATAGTGATGAAATTACTGGATATTGAAATATTTTGTGATTGATAGATTAAGGAAACTATTTACAAGAAATCAAGTACTGACCAAGTGCCTTGTAAGTTTGCGTTTGAATTCAATTTTATTTCGATAGTCCCTGATGCTAGCAAGTAGCGAATTCCAGGGTGCTCTTCATAAACATATCGCAGCACGCGCTACGAGCGTACTAAGCTAGCGCCGGCTATCCACTGGTTACTATTACAGAATTCAAATCATATCCTATTGCTAACACTGGTTTATGAATACGAAAAACGCTGATCATCCACCGGAAGCCCGCGCTAAAAATGTCTATGAATACGGCCCTCTGAATCTTGGCAGGGCTATAGTGAAAGAGGATGAATATGAGGAGGTGCGATGGGATGGTATTGTTAGTATTACATCGCACCTACTGTTGTCCAAAGTTTCTACAACAACATAAGAAATGGCATGATGAATTTCATTCTTGGAGTGCCAACAACACTAATGCCAGATAGTTTTTTTTTTGTTTCTCGTGAAAATTTATGTTTTTTTGACTATGGTTGTTTTTCCAAAAAACCCTTCAATTATCTGACCATTTATTTATAACATTAGTAGTGAGATAGTAACAAGTATATTTTATGTAGTTTTACATTGTTACTTTTTGTTCCAACTTGCGAAAAGAAGCACAAAAATATGTTTTCAACATATCACAAAAGTTTTCCAGAACAGCACCGAAGGGATTTTACCTGATTCTTCTGCTCCTCCTGCATACGAATTACTAAGAATTCTCAACGGTATTTGAAAAGTAGGGAGAATGAATGTATGAAACTACTTTTTTGCATAACACCGGGTCAAGTTCTGTGATGTTACTTTAATCTATTCTTCTCACCTTTGTAATAATTCTTCTACTTCTATTGGATGCTGCCGGTAAGGAATTTCTTCGGTTTATACATTCTTTTTCTATTTCTTCTTCTTCTTCTTCTCTTTCCAATTTAAGGGGAGAGGATGGTATTTTTCAAAACTTTTTTCCTATTTGGTGAAAAATATTAATTTTTTGTATGTAGAGAGCTCATATCTGTAGGAACTCAACCAAATATAAATATTTTGAAAAAAAAAAAAAAAAAATTATTTGGTGGCCCAAATTTGAAAAAAATATATATACCCAATGCAGGATCATACTAAAACCGATATATCTAAACCGTTTTTAAAGATAGATTCAAACTTTTTTCGCAATGTATTTGCAGAAGAATCTTCTACAAACTGTCTGTAACAGAATTTTGATATTAGTTCCTACGTTTGTAAAATAAACAATTAAAATTTAATAAAAATTTTCTGATTTCCTTTCTTGCAAACAAACGGGCGTATTTTTAAAATGAAATCAATTAGCAAACTTCTGTTACAGTGAAACGTTTCCTAATAGTCTAAAGAATGTGTGTTCTAAATTTCATGCATGTATCTTTAATAGTTCAGAAATTAGGCCTATATCCAATTTTGTCTGGCAATGTAGCAAAAAAATGAAGTCACTGGAAACCGATAAAAGCGGGAGTGTGATTTAAAAATCCATGGCGCAGGAAGTTTTAAAATGACGTCTCAACATCCGATAAGGACACAAATATCCACTAAATGTTACGCAATGCATTCCACACATATCAAAGAGAATTTTAAAGAAAATATTTTTTTTTTTTTAATTTAATTTCCCGGAAACAACAATAAAATTGGGCGATGATTTAAAAATCCATAACGCAGGAAGTTTAAAAATGGCGACTCAACATCCTATAAGGGCACAAATACACACAAAATGTTATGCTATGCATTCCACACATATCAAACCGACGCTGTAAAGCACCTCGACATTTCCCCCGTTAAAGTAAGTATAGTGCATATCCCTTTCAGTTCTTCGGTAAAAAAAATCTTGGCATTCACATGGATAATAATCTCAACTGTGACATGCAAATCACAGAAACCTGCAGAAAAGTATATTCTATTATCCATGTGCTAAAAAGGATAAATATTCATCTCCCCTCTTGCTTAAAAAAGTCCCTTGTGCAGACACTTGTATTTCCCTATTTTGACTATGCTAACACTTTACTGACTGACCTCTCCAGCGACAACAAAGCGAAACTTCGACGTGCTCATAATTTGTGTGTACGTTTTGTAAGCAATGTTCGTAAATATTATCATATTACCCCATCCCTGTAAACAATAGGTTGGCTTAAACTAGATAAGAAAAGAAATTTCATTCACTTCTCCTTCTCTTCGAAATCTTCTATTCCTTCGTACCTGTCGTCTCGCTTCACTTACCTTTCTTCCCATCACAATCTGAACACACGCTCTCGCCATGAAACAATAATAACAATACCATCCCATCGCACCTACTCATACTTATCCTCTTTCACAATAGCCCTGTCAAGACTCTGGAATTCGTTACCTGCTAGCATCAGGGACTGTCGAAATAAAATTCAATTCAAATGCAAACTTACTAGGCACATGGTCAGTAATTGAGACTCGTTCAGATACGGTTTCTTGTAAATAGTTCTCTTAATCTATCACAAAATATTTCAATATCCGGTAATTTCATCACTATAGAATTTTGTTATTGTAGGTTTAATTTGTAATTCAGTGAATACAAAAATATTCTTTGTTCTTAACTTCTATGATAAAATGTCTAGCTTTCATTAATCAGGTAATCTTGTCGTACTTTAATTTGTATTGTAACTGTAATTGTAAATTTAATATTAGGGGAGAGTCGGGTAGTATCGGACATCGGGTAATATCGGACAGTAAGTTTCTTTCATCTACCACACGACGATAGTACTTGGTTGACATGGTTACGTTTCTGTGATATCGCATAGAGAAACGTAACCATGTCATTCAGGTACTACCATATGGTGGTAGATGAAAGAAACGCACTGTCCGATACTACCCGACTCTCCCCTAATTGTAATTTTATTGTTCATATTACAGTTGTAATCCCCTCGTGGAGGGGCAGAGAAGGCCTGACGGCCTTATCTCTACCAGGTTAAATAAATAAGTAAATAAATACTAAATAATAAATAAATAATAAATATCATAGAGTATTTTAAAGAAAAAAATATTTTTTTGAAAATTTACTGATTTTTCACCAAAAAATACCATCCTCTCCCCTTAAGGGTGTACATTTCAACTACTCATATAGACACTTAGACACAAATGTATTCGGTTTACAAATTAATCACATTTTAATTTTCCTCTCCTGTTACAACATCAATCGCGATGTGTACTTTCAAGCTTCCGGCAGGAATTCGATATTACAATCTCACCACATAGCCAGTTTTAGTTTTCGTTCACTTCAGAAACAGATTGCTTCACTAGATAACTGCGCCACAGCTGCAGGATTCCTGTGATTGACCCTATGGATTTCCACAGGCAGTTTGAGAGGAAATGGTAAATAGCCCATGTCTTATTGAAGTCCGTTGTTTAATGAACGACGTCATTGCGTCTTGCTCCTAGCGCTAGAAGTGCTTCTTAGGATTTGACATTTACAAATAGCAACAGTCTGAAACAATCTGCAAATGCATGTAACTGTCCTCCAAACAGGCAGGGAAATTGAAACTGGCCGAAGTTTTGTTTCTGAGTCGGAATGCTGGTCTTATTGAACGCTCTGGGAGCAATAGAGGGGATCTGACGTCGTAAACGCAAGTGAGGGAAAGAATTTGTGCCTTTGGAGGGAAAATTCAATCTTATTGGCTGCTATAAACCATGTACAAGTTTTATTTCATTCTCACTGACTTTGTTATTTGTATTATACTCTATCTAAAATTTTAAGATATCATCATCAAAACAAAATTAATATTTGAGGAGAAAAATTCGCTCCGGCGCCGGGGATCGAACCCGGGTTCTTGATTCTACGTACCAAGCGTTCTGACCACTGAGCTACGCCGAATCCAATTCACAGCACCGGATCGAATTAATATTATTTGAGGAGAAAAATTAATTGTCAATATTACAGATATTATTCTGTAGGACAAATTAATTAATCTATAATATTATTAAAACAAAAGTTTACTCAAAATAATATTTAAAAGTCAGATTTGGCTGTGAAACGAAATTTATTTTTAAACGTTGCTTTTTGCAGGCGAATGCGTCATAGTTATCTACGGACGAGCTTTAAGAAAAAGTGTAAGGACTTTATATGTGATAGAAGAGTTGATTGTGAAAATTTCATTGAAACTATAATAATGGCTTTTTATGGACAATAGATTCAATAGAGCCAAAATTACAGTTACAACGAAAAATTATACAGAAAGAAATATAGATAAATATTTTTGTCGGTGACAAAGTCAGCTATTGCGTAGATAGAGATGTAAATAACACAATTAAATTTAATTATTTCCCTACGATATTAATGCAGATGTTATTTTCAAGAATAAGAACACAATTTTTAATATTTTATAATGTTATATACGGTAAATCTCGAGATTCGTAAATGCCTTTGATTAATTAAAATAAATTCGTAACTTTTTTTAGTAAGTTGTAAGTAGGTTATTTTACGACGCTTTATCAACATCTTAGGTTATTTAGCGTCTGAATGAAGTGAAGATGATAATGCCGGTGAAATGAGTCCCGGGTCCAGCAGCAATAGTTACCCAGCATTTGTTCATATTGGGTTGGGGGAAAACCCGGGAAAAAACCTCAACCAGGTAACTTGCCTCGACCGGGAAACGAACCCGGGTCACCTGCTTTCGCAGCCAGACGCGCTAACCGTTACTCCACAGGTGTGGACGAATTTTGTAAATGTTGGAAAACAGTTTAAACATAGTTTATATAAGAAGTGCTAAGGAATTTTTGGTTATTTAAAAATGTAATAAAGAAAGAAGTAAAGTTTTTCCCAGTTGAAAAAGCAAAATATTGTTTATTAACTGGCCACTTTTTACAAACACAGTTGAATTGTGACTTGCAGAAACCCCGTAAGTAACAATTTTTCTCAAATTCGGTTTTTCATATGGTTGTAATATTTTCATAAATAGTCCTTTCAAATGCTGCAGAAATCCCAGAAGTCCAGGGCTCAGTGTACATTTTAAAGCGGCAATGAATTGTGGGAAAATGCCGGAACACCGCAAATCCAGGGTATGTGGAATTTCTTAGAAAGAAAAAAAAATCATTTCTCTTTTCTTTGTTTTTTCTTTGTACGAAATTAATGAATATGAATAATTAAATATGCTATTGGCATAATTTTGCATTATTTTATGTTTATGTACTTTTTTCAATTTATTGGATTAAATACACATTCGAAGTTCTTTATGAGAGAAAATAAAATGTCACTATCCGTCTTCTTCACCTAAAAATTCTTTGAAAGTAGTAAAGTAGTTACTAGTCGTGAATTGCAAAAGCCCCAGGGGTCCAAGCAATTCAGATTTTTTCCCACAGAAAATGCTAAAGAAATAAATTTGAAGTTCATGTATCTAAAACAATCATAGCGGGTACCAGAGGTCTGCATCGGACGTTTTCGCTCGGGCGCCAAGTAGTTCATAGCATAATCCGATAGGTAGCGCACATGCATGATGGGTAAAATTGTCGCGGGCGATAAATCCTCGAACGGTATAAGCCGAGCGTTAGACATTCGTTCTTCTTACAGTGATGAACTGTGTAGTAACATCATAGATGTTTATCATTTCAAAACTTTGCAGTGTTTAACTAACCTCTCCATAGTACAACTACAAAACTTGCTTCAAAATGTAATATAAATGTTGTAGGTAAACGTTTTTTTTTTTTTTTTTTTTTTTTTTTTCCACACAGGAGTGATTTTGTTTTTGCCACATCTGATAGATGTTATTGGATGTAAATGTAATTATTATAAAAGGAGAACACAATCACGATAATGCAAGAACCGTATCAAGTTTTCTAGTAATAATAATAATCTCTAATAATTAGTGTATCAATCTTTGCTTCTGTAACAGTTGTCCGGCATGATTATTTTTTTTATTATATTTTCTGTGACGTTATATCTGTACTAATATTGTTATTAATCTACTTCTATATCAATAATATTTTGTAAAACAATTCTACATTGTCGCAGTATATAGGCGGAACACTATGTATGGACCTATCATATTATGTATGTGGTAAACCAAATATTGAATAATTATTAATTAGCAATAATAACTGCATATCGAAGTTTTTCATACTATTTTATTTATAACTTCATGTTACTCTTTTGGTATGTAACATTAAACGTTTGTCATAAACGCAGAAAATAAAGTCTTATTTTTACCGTGTGAGCAAAACATATGTGTATCTTTTCTGTCGCATTCCATACAAGATAAGAGATATCGGTGAGATGACCTTGTACTATGCTTCTATATATTACGAGCATATCACGACCGATCTTATCTCACTCGAGGGTGCGACATTCGACCGAGTTCAAGCGAGCAATTTAACTCCAATGCAGCACTATGGTGGGTAGTCTTCTCTGACTCATTTATTAGTTTGTTAAAGACATGACATTTTGTCGCATTGAGAGTATCTTGTGGTACATTTTGAAGACCCTGGTGCTTTCATAAACATTATTCGACAATTTACAGAAAAACAAATAATTATAAAAGTCATGCGTAACGCATGGTGCCCTCTCCATGGTTTGTCAGGATGTTGGCAGGAAGTCTGTGCTCTGTAGCAGACGTCTATGCTCGGAAGCCAATTAAATCTGGTCCACTACCGCCATTGTGAGCTCAAACCGCTGGAAAATAAAAAAAATTGCTGACCCTATTTTGAAGCAAGGTCACGAGCCATGCCAAAATATTTCCATTCAATGTAACTGTTCACTCGAATCTAGGTTACACAATGTAAGACGTGATTCCGTTTTATTGCCGACGTATGTAATCAATAGCCTATAACTTTAACCTTTATATACAAAACGTGCCAAATTGAAGTAACTTTTATATCTGCAGTCTTATAATAAGACAAATTGTTTAGAGTGTTTCTCGTGGTAATTTTCAGTACACTTGAGACTCTCAGCGACTATGTGACATATATTTTATGTTTGCTTATAACTAGAGTCCTGGTTTTCATTAAATAAAACTACCAATTAACTAATCTACACCTTAAGCAGATTTTATTCATTCCGGAACAAAAAGAAGTAACAACTGAGTCATTTGCATACAAATCAATCTCATACCTTTATTTAAATCCTGTCAAATTCTCACTCTTCCATCGCTATATGTATTGCAGTGTTTGTTATATACTACATTGAATATCAATAATTTCCCATTGAACTTGAATTTTCACGAACACCATACGAGAAGTTGCAACGATATAAGACTTGATTTATGCAGATACAAGACTACACAAAATAGTTTTTATTATATGTCTCTGAAGTTGTATAATAGGTTACCGAGTTCAACTAAAAATTTAAATTACGATTTATTAAAGTTGTTAATTAAAAGGAAATTGTATGAACATAGTTCAACTAAAAATTTAAATTACGATTTATTAAAATCGTTAATTAAAAGGAAACTGTATGAACATAGTTTATATAGCATTAACGATTATTTTAACTTGGCAAATACTTTTGTATGATCTTGTCTACATTGACGTTGCTATGAATAATGTATTATGTCTAAGCAATAAAGTAGCTCTCCATCCACAATCCATCCATCCATCAATCCATCCATCCATCCATCCATCCATCCATCCATCCACCCACCTATCTACCTTGAGCCATTGACAACATTTTCTAATGATAATGTTTACTGAATTTACACATGCAATCTAGCGCTGAACTTCTGACCTGTATACTCAGACTGCACGTAATAAATAAGAAAAGCGCTCATTTAAATGACCCATTGTCAGTATACCACACTAATGGTGAATTCTGCAAATAACTGCACTAACAGACACATTTTGTCGTAACTCGAAATGTAAGCAATTTTTTTTTTTTTTTTTACAATGTCAGTTTTTATTTCCACCTTTGCTTATCTTATATATTTGGAATTATATTAACGTTTTCGATACGCAGTGTGTATCATCTTCAGATATATATGTCAGTATGTGTTGTAAAGACCTAGCCTCTTGTTATGTAGTGGGTTATTCACGTGCTTGTGACCTATCATTGTTTCTTAATTTAGCTACAATTACTATAAAATGTACTTGATACAGTGTGGGGTTGCTTGTTGTGATTTTGTTAAAAGTCTTTCTTTTGAAAGCACACATAGGTAAATAGAAAATTATGTTAAAACCAATATTATGACACATAACTATAAACAAATAAAATATACACTATAAAACACTGTAAACACTATGGCACTTTTATCATGTTATGATTGGCTGTGTTAGCCTGTTATATAGTAAAATTGGGTTGTTATTACTGTTTCTTGGTTAAAAAACACTGTCTTTCTGACGCACTTTCACTGATTATCTGTAGTATGGGATTGTATGTTGTTGGAGTTTTTGGAGTTTTTGTTGTTCATATTGACTACTGTGAAGATCATTGATGCTTTAGCTGTATGTAAGTTCTTAGACGTATATAATACAAGATATTTTTGTTGGGTCCGTATATCTAGTTCAGCCGTGCGTGTAATTATAGCTGATGTCGGGGTGTTCCTGTGTGGTGCATGGCTGAGACTAGAAACTCGAAATGTAAGGTTTTGTTATTTCTGTTTGTTACAATGCAAACAAAATAAAGATAAGTATTATGATAATGAACCTACCCGAAAGTTTGTGCATTCTATAATTCTTAATATAGGCTTTGTTGAAATGTGGTTTAATATTGGAATGACGAGTAGAAATAAATTGGATTGGACACAGTAAACAAGCAATTCTTTCGTCTTCAACAACAAAATAATCATATTCTCATTTCCTTTGGAAGTAGTATTCCTTCACGTGTTTAGACTTTGCCATGTTCCATTTCTCTTTAAACTGCAGTACGCGTAGTGTGTATATATATATATATATATATATATATTTATTTATTTATTTATTTATTTATTTATTTATTTATTTATTTGGCTGGAGTGCGTTACAATGTTGAATGACAGCATTGACATCCGGTCATATAGCTATCACTCACTTATCAACGTACAATTTTATTTATCGTCCTATTACTAGTAAAACCAGTTAGAACAGTAATGTAAGTTTGTAAAAACAGGAATTAAAACTTTATTAATGCACAAAAATGATAATAAATTCTTCAAATAAAGTAATTGGTTTGTTGTCTGAATGCAACATTTCGGGCTTCTTTCATTTTAGTAGAATACAGAGCACGGAAAGACAAATCTGGGACTGTACTTAACTTATTTTACACAAAAAGTGAACTTAATGGGCTTTACTAGTAATAGGACGATATATACATAGGTATACCTTCTTACATTATATGCATACATACATTTTTAAATTTATTTTACATGTCTTTTAACTTATTTATTTTCCTCATTCATTTTCCTCTTACTTTCTAAAAGTATGTTCTTAAGGATTTTATTATCGGTTCATTTGTAATTCTTGATAGTGTATTGTATACCTGCCGCCGCGAGAATGAATGTTGATGCAGCCGAGCGTAACTAGAACGTCATGACCGCACTGGTAGAAAAGGTGGGTGGGGTAAGAAAGGGTAGTAAGCAGTCGCTTTGAGGAGCTACAGTTCTGCAGGTCTGGCATTGACACTTGTTTAGTTTCGAGAGCACATTAGGAATTAAATTAATAGCACTGTGAACCATACACTTCAGCGAACGTCATGTAAATTCTCTTTGGTTGATGACGGAAGACACTACTATATTTGCTGTGACATGGAGGAAAATAAGTCTTATTCTTTCATTATTACTGTACAGTCTTAGCAAAACGTTTTGTCGCACAAATACTTTATAAGTCAGTCCACAGAAAAGATAGAATGCAAATGATTAGAGGACGTGCGACCTGATTCACAAGAGAAGGACTAGTTGAGGTAATAAAATTAGTTTTGTCTCGTTGTATGTCTGTTCAGGGACTTATAAAGTAGGCCTATAAGACTGTATGATTCAGAAGTGAATTCGCGAGTTTGCTGTTTTTGTTTCAAAGTTATAATTCATTAAGTGGCAAATGCTCATATGAATCACTCTGTATAATAAGAAAGATAACTTGTTAATACAATACCCAATACTTGCAGAAACAAGGCCAAAGTCGGCAGCTACAACCGTCTTCAACAAAGAAGCAAGGATTGTTGTACTCACCTATAAAGTAGAAAAAATAAATTAGAATTTCACGAATATGAAATTTTTCGGTTCAGAACACTTGAATACACTCAATTTACAATACATTTTATTATATAAAATATGGTAAATTATACGTGTGGTATTTAATATTTTGATCAACGAACCGTTAACTGATATTCCAAGCGAATGCATTTAATAATTATAACGAATAACACATCCTGCATTTTCACCAATACGCTATTTAAAATTATTCCAACACTTTCAGCCTGTGGTTATATAGATTTTACAATTAAAATAGTCAAATAAGCTTAAAATATGGAATAGGACTAATTAAAAATTATTTATAAGTGACTTTTTTCACAAACATCACCTACATTTGAAAATCGAATCCTTTGACTCATAATAATAATAATAATAATAATAATAATCATCATCATCATCATCATCATCGTCCTTGCAGGTATTAGGCCTAGTGGCCTGTTACGGTCGCCATCCATCTTTTCAGGGAGAGTCCCAAAGATCGTCTTCCATGTGGTATATAGCGGAGAATTTGTCTTGGGAGTCTGGAACGGTCCATTCTATTGACATGGTTAAGCCATTTTTGTCTATAGTGGTTGGGATGTTCGTAAATAGGTGTAATTTCCATTCTTTTGTAATTAGTGCATTCCTTTCGTGGTCAAGCAAGCTGTAGCCGGCAGTCCTCCTTAGAAATCTCATTTCCGCAGTTGTTAGGCGTTGAACATCTGAGTTTCGGACAGTCCAGGCCTCACTACCATACATGAGGACAGGTCTTGCTAGAACTTTATATACTTTTAAAGTGGTATGTTTTTGGGTTTTGCGTGGTTGTGAAAACCTGGTTGATGGTTCTTAATGCTCCATTAAAATGTTGAATATTTTCATATATATCAGTAACTGGTAAATATGTCAAATTATAACTTAAATATTTAAATGAGTTTACCTGTTCTAACGTATGGGTTCCAATGCAAAATTTACTCCTAATTGGCTGTTTACCTTGGAACGCCATAATTTTTGTTTTGTTTGGGGAAATTTTCATATTGAAATTTTGTGCTATTATATTCAGGTGATGTATTGAGTATTGCAGCTCGTCTTCATTTGTAGCAAAAAGAACCTGATCGTCTGCATATAATAATGTATCTAGAGTACAATTTCGGAAGAGCGGGATGTTTCCATGAATTGTTAGTCGCCAATGTCTGATGATGGAGTTGATGTATATATTAAATAAAATAATAACAATAATAATAACAACAAAAATAATAATAATAATAATAACAATAGTAATAATAATAATAATAATAATAATAATGAATTTATTGCTAGAACAAAGATATGTATTTTTATATAAAAAAATCCCTCTAGACCTCCAGTAAGAGTAGGTACATGTTCGAGCTCTGGAGGCATTTCACAGAATTTTAACATAAATATTTTATTAATCAGCAGAATAAAAAGTAAAAAAAGGAAAAAGAAAAAGACAACTGTCACAATAATTGGAACTTCATATTTTCTCTCTAAAAATATTTTTAAAATAAGGCGCATTAGTAAATTGTATGTTTGCGAATTTAGCTCTTATATTGTTACAAAGTTCTGGACCGAAGTTGCTACTGTGATTATAAGCTACAGTTTTGATACTTTTAGGTTCAGTCAAGCATATGTTGTCTGATCTTATAGTTTTATATTTATGTAAATAGAAATTAAACATATTTTCGTGTACCTAAGAAAAATTCAATACGACATTTTTATAAATTTGATGGATATCAAATACTTCAAATTCAGAATACAATAGTTCTGAGGGATAATTAAAAGGTTTAGTAAGGTATATTTTTATTAGTTTCTGTAACTAGCACAACCCCACCCTATAATAACTATTGTACTATAGCTTGTATTAATGCGAAGTAAATCAATGGTAAAGTATGGATAGTCAAACAATGTCATAGGATAACAAAATAGTGAATATTTTTTCTTAATCTAATGCAAAGAAAAAGAACATGTTTATCCTAACGTAAATGTCGGTAGGTTATTATTCCGAGAATCAATATTACACATTTATAAGTAACTGATCTTCTTAGGCATGTGCTCATCACTAGACACAACACCGGGCGAGCAAATCAAAGGACCAAACATCTAATTTCGATAGGAGAGGATACATTTTCACTTTCTTGCCTTGAATCTAATTCGAGTCTGCTTCATTTGTTGCTACTAATGCTATTCCTTCAGCTGTAGCAAATACTTGCCTGAAATAAATTATGATTGACTGCAATTACTTTCCACATTAATGTTATGCTGTATAGCAGTCATGTCAATTGATGCTCACAGGAGCAAGCGCGCGCTTTAGAGCTCAGGAAAGCCTGAGCGCTTTACAGCGGAAAGGAAAGAGACAGACGAAATAGGTAGTATATACCGCTTGGTCGAACTATAATCAGGGATGGCCAGCACTGATTCAATAGATAAAGGGCAGAGAAATTATTAAATCTGTATCCATGATAATTTTTATCTGTCTGGGAAGTTTAAGTGCATTATAAGCAGGCTTCGAGACTTCGGACCCTATAGAGCAGTTCAGTGGGAAATCCGCATAGCGGCGTACTGAGTATAGTGGTAAAGCGTACAGTGGGTTGGGGTACCGTAGAATGAATGCCAACAAATACGTAAAGAAAAACGCTCTGGATTTGAAGGTTCTGACGAATAATTTGGTTTTCATACAAACTGTGTCTGAAACTATTACACGGTTAGAAAAGTCAGAGCGAGAGATGCCGGAAGCCCTCAAATTAATTTAGAAAATGATGCAGAGAATTAATGAGACATCAAGTACACCGGTTACTGAATGTGTAAAACTGAAGTGGAAATCAATTTTATCTAAAAATAACGGATATGGAACAATGTGTAACATAAACAGCAAAGTAGTGGACATAGAGTCACCCGAGAATAAAGGACTGTCTCTTAGAGACTGCAATGATGTTAGGTTTCTTCGTTTTGCTCCTATCACGTCATGCGACGTAGAGCGCAGCTTTCTACAGTACAAACTTTGGCAGATAACCGAAAAAGATTTACGTTTGAGACACTGAAAATGTATCTTGTAGTACATTGCATTTCGGCACTGTAACTGCACTTCCTAAAGACGACCAATAGGATAAATGGAGAAATTAAAATTGCTACATGCTTATTTCCACCATTAACACTGTGTATAATTAAACAGAAATGCTTATAAAAGACGGAGAATAAATGCTATTCACATTATTTTGACATTATCATTGTGTAATGTACATTTACTTTTAGAATGTACATATGTGTGTTTCCCCATACTACCGTACTCTATTCTAAATAGCAACGTTGTTACCTCAACACATCTCTATCTACCTGCAGCTAGTCAACAACCTATAGTGCATGCACAGTAAACTTATTGTATCGGGTCCAAAGTCTCGAAGCCAGATTATAAGAATGAAAGTTTTAATTTTAATGCTCATTTTTCACAAGTTTGATTTTTTTTATTCAAAAGAAATACTTTCTCAACTTATTAAATAGAAAACTGAAATTTTCAGATATAGGCCTATTTAGATAGTAGCCTTACAGCATGTTTTCGTAAATCTAATATACCGTAAATATGTAGACTATTACTGAAGATAGTGTATTGAAATTTTTGAAAATATTCGCATGGAAACTGTTTGTAAGGAAATGAATTAACAAAGCAACTACTGTTACATCATAAGCAAAAGATACGTGCCTATGTGTTGTAAAAATTCAGCTCTATAGCTTCAGCATATTTAGAGAAAATAATTTAATATTCTGATGATAGGAAGTTGCTCACAAATATCACCTTAAAAGCGTTATGCGATAATAAACGCAACTTCAATATTAAGAAATTGATATTAGTACTTTTGTTTCACAGACAATATAGATAATATCAAACAGAAAGAAGCCATATACAAATAACGACATAAAATTTCACGTTCCGTTTGATGTTTGTGCACCACTGTTTTCTTAACCCAACAGGCTGCTTATTCATATACATAACCCTTCATCTTTCCATACCTAGCGCTTGATGCCCGCGCACGACGTCAAGGTCAGAAAAATGCGCTTGTTTTGACATCACTGCTGTATAGTGTAATTCTATGTGTTACAAAACATAATTTTACTTTCTGAGCTTTAAGCTTTCACAGTAATTGTGTTCAGAAGAAGATTACTGAGTATATTTAATGTAAGAAGATGATATCTGCATGCAGTTTCAAAAATTTGGATATGATTAGCGCCAATTTAGTAACAATAAATGCAGGCTTTGTGCAAAATTACACTATGAGTAAAAAGTAATATCAACTAAGAACACACGGCTCGATTTCTTCCCGTGAAATTTAAGTTATGTAGGGAAAAAAATCAAACAGTGTGTACACAGCTGTCCGCATGAAATCGATTTGAATAAATGCTCGTTTCCAGCACCATGTGAACGGGCCCTTAGATTTGCCTGCCATTTGACTTGCAAGTTAACAAGTCGGTGTTACAGATCATAATACTGCGTGTTCAGTTCAAAGTGTGTCATGGCTCGCTGTATGCCGTCATGTGGCTAGTCGTTGAGCCTAGAGAATTCAATCTTCCTACACTTCCACAGAGGCGTATTATCTATGTGCCAGAGAAGTTGCCTAGCAAGTACGGCGTTCATTCTGAAGAGTACTTACCGATACATATGATAACACCTGTAGTGGCAGGAATGTGAACTGTTTGGAAACACGTACTGAGGTGAGTTTTTTTCCTACTGTCGGAATATGTGGAGAGGGTTAAGACGATTACTTACGTATTTGTTGACATCAACTTCGACGGTCAACATGGACACGGAGCATTTGATTTGTTTTGTGGAATGTGGCCGTACGCAATCGATGATAATAAATACCCTGCGTACGACTTGCCCGCGCAAAACACAGTTCCAAAGAGGTTATGGTAGCAAACAGACTTTACAGACAGCCATCTGTTGCTACGACGTCCAAGTTATACCGTACGTGTTCTCAAGTTCAGATTGAACGCCTTGATTAATAGGTAATTTCTCTGACATAAAAGCTGAAACTCGCTTCAAATCGCTGACGTCACAAGAGTGACGTATTTGTTTTATTGATTGTTTAAATTTTTAGTTGAGCCATTCTACAAATTTCTACATAACCTACTACTAAAATGTTGGCAAACGTGACTTGGAGCTATTACTCGACCAAGACGAGTGGAGCCGCGGGCGTAATGTGAACTATCGCGATGCGGTATTACGAACGCAGGAACAGTAGCGCCACGGCAGGACTCCACTGGCCTTGGTCGAGTAATACAAAGTAGAGATGAACAAATCTAACTGCCGCTCTCGCTCGCTGTGTTCGTTGCACTTGTCTTTCGAGTCTCGTCTCGGAACTCTCGTGCGTTTCGAGTGCTCATCATTCTCGAAATAGCATTTAAATAACATACATAATTGAAATAAATAACATTAGAGGTGCTTAATTGACACAAAAATACAAAACAATATCATACTTAAAAAAATGTTCTGGTTCTATTACCAGATATTATCTATGGTCATATAAATAGAAAAAAAATTATGAAATAAATTTGCATTTTTAATAAACATGAAATATAACGTCAAATAAAGCGTTAATATTGTTTAATTTGAGACTGTACACTTGATCTCAAACATACGAAAAAAAAATCCTAACCTTGTAATAAGGGCCTAGTAATAAAATAATGATTGGAGAACGGATTATTATACACTGAAAGGTAGAGTTGACGTTTCAAACAGGCTACTTGATTGTTTATACAGGGTGTTCAAAATATACGGGGCATAATTTCAGGTATGTATTTCCCACATGTAGACAATCACAATAGTTCATTACAACATGTGTCCGCAAATGCTTTATTTCCGAGTTATGGCCTTCACAACACTGAAATTCACAGGAATGTTGTAATGAACTATTTTGATTGTCTACATGTGGGAAATACATACCTGAAATTATTCCCCGTATTTTTGAAACACCCTGTATAAAGTTGCCAAAACAGATATTTATTTTAATTGGTTATTTAACGACGCTGTATAAACTACTAGGTTATTTAGCGTGGATGAGATTGGTGATAGTGAGATGATATTTGGCGGGATGAGACCGAGGATTCGCCATAGATTACCTTGCATTCACATTACGGTTGGGGAAAACCTCGGAAAAAAATCCCAACCAGGTAATCAGCCCAAGCGGGGATCGAACCCGCGCCCGAACGCAACTTCAGATCGGCAGGCAGGCGCCTTAACCGACTGAGCCACGCCGGTGGCCTCCAAAACGGATAAAATTCCAGTCTGGTATAAACAACTGTGGCGATTCAAGACTGCTTGACGTTCTAGAGTTGACCATTCCCGATGTCTTGAAAGTTCGCTTGATCCACTCACAAGCAGTCAACGACGTAGGCTATACTGTCGTGAGGGTTTTCGGCTTTGCGGGCGCTGTTACTCTTGCTTCCTCGATCGTTGTTCAACTCCAGTACAGAATTATTATCGAGATGGGGATCGCTTTCAGTGTGGAGCATTGTGACGTTATTGAATTGAATCCAACAAACCGGCTGAGTCAGCACGAATAGTTCCATTTATGGAGACGAGATAACTAGCATATCATTCTGACTGCGAATGTAATGTTATCAAACTAGCGTTCATCTCACAATGGAAACGAGGTACAAATCTTTTAAACACTAATAAATCTCTATAAATCTGGGTAACAGCTATGAAAGACTTAACCTTCCAGCTTACTGCTTTAGACGCTAATTTTCATTATATGATAAGTTTTTAAAGATTTTTAAACTATTGTCTATAATTATTTGTTTCAGGACAATCAATGTCCATTTAGGCAGAAATCCCCTACTTCATGTCGTATCAAGAGTACATACTCATGTTCGCGTTTAATTTTGGAACGAGTTAGTTGAAACTCAGGAAGATGCTGCTCTCATCCGGTTAAAAATCATATTACTGACTTAACTGAATATCCTCCTGAAGAAATGTGTCGAAGAATCCCTCAGGCTAATGATAATACAGGGACATCATTTTATTTTTACTTCAATTTTTATTGTACCTGAGTTTTTTAATGTACTTCACTCCCACCTTATCTACTAATGAAGTTCCAACTATCCTCCACATAGAACCAAGGCCGTATATAGTGAACAATACTGAATTAGTGAGTATAGTGCGTTCCAGAAATATGTTCGCGTTTTCCAGTGACGAAAGAGCTTTCAATATTGAATCATATTTTCGCACAGGTACTGTCGTCTGTTTGCCTACGTCGCATCCCAATTTCCTCCCACTTGCTTCTGCTCACCACTCTGCAAAGGCTACTGGCTGGGCTGTCTTAGCTCTTTTCTGGTAACATTAATTTCTGTTAGGAATTGTACGTCTACATAATATTATACAACTGTTTAAAATAACTTGAATAAAAGGGCCTCGTTAAGTAATTAACTGTCACGTAATTTCCTCCCTTTCTACGATCCTGCGACATAACCACTTGGACGGACAGTAGATAGCATGTCTGAGTAATTTTATCTGTGCGGGTCGGGCAGAAGTGAAGACTGAATTTACAGTACGTAAGGTACTCTTTTATAGAGTAGGTACAGAATTATTTCAACATGAGTTACTAGTACGAAGGACGAAACTGGTAATTGGAATTAGATGCAAATAGTTTATAGTGCGATGATATGCACAATAGAACTGAAGCCTGTATCGAAATGAACGGCCACCATTTTCAAGAATGTGTTGAAATATCCATATTGTGATTATTTTTCAATTTAACTTCATTCTCTATATTGTACGCTAATGTACTGTAGACAGTATAATATACACTGCATAATGAATACATCTGAATGGATAACTCAGTTCATGAGTAAAAACACTCATTGTTAATACTGTACTGTAATTTGATTAAACAAAAACCTAATGAAAATTATCAAACTCAAAATTGCGATATTTCTTAGTTTACGTAAATGGATAAACTACTTTTCTTCCCCCCTATACCTAGTAAAGTGATTTGTTTGTATTTTACGTCAGTATCGTTGAACTCCAGTCGTGGAAGGGGGTAACTAACGGTTTTTCCGGTTCTCAATCTTGATCCAAAAATATAGCCAGGTTAATATTAAAAATGTTAGTAAAAATAAAATGATGTCCCTGTATAATTCTCTCCCTTTCCGCCAGGTCTGAACCTTGACCTTCCTGCATAGCAGCTTCGTAATTACTCACAATAGGGGACGACTATTTCTCTAAATACCAGTACTAATTAAATTAATTGCTTGTTCATTGGCAACTTTGCTACTGACTCTTCTCTAAGTTATTCCTCTTTATTCTGCTTCAAATGAGTTTCTGAACGTAGTTTCAACCAAAAAGAGTATTGCTGAGTCGATAATTATTAGAGGATCATGTAAGAGAATGCGGGAACGCGAATAAGAGTGGGTGACAGGAGGGATTTTCGCCGTAATGGAATTCTCTACCCTCTCACAAAGAGGAGGAAGTGGGAAGGGAGCAGATCTGAATCCACTTGTAACACCATGTGCGTTGTGCCAGTCAGAGTAGTGGAACAAGAGACGGCAAGCAGTCCCATTTCTCCTGTGTCGCCCATTATCCCATTGCCTATTAGCTCGTGCTTTGCAAGAGAGGATAAGAGAGCAAGTGAGACACAGGTCACAGGGTCTTGTTACCGCTGGTAATCCAGAGCTGCCAACGTAACGTGTAGGACTGAGCTCAAGTAACATAGCGACGACGAGCGCCCGACAACGTAGAGGAAGAAAGGCAATTAATTGTACACGTGTTTAATACTTGATCGTCAGAATGTGCGATTTAATTAATCCATGCAAATTAAAGTTGAAAACTGTTAAATATTAATTGTAATCTTTGTACAGTGACATCATTTTATTTTTACTTAAATTTTTATTGTACCTGAGTTTTTGAATGTACTTCACTCCCATCCCTTCTACTAATGAAGTTCCAACTGTCCTGCACACAGAACCAATGACGCGTATAGTAAGCAGCACTGAGTTAGTGAGGGGGGAGCAAGCGGTGTTTCCGGTTCTCTAAAGGTATAGACAGGTTAACATTAAAAATGTTAGAAAAAATAAAATGATGTCCCTGTACTATGTGGCCACAAGTTTCAGCCTAGATCATAATATATGTAACAGATAACTCATCGCTATGTTAAAATCGGCAGCACTTTCAAGACAACAACCGCCAGGATCGCCACCCGTCTGCCGTAAACGAATACGAGATGGCAGTACAGTTGCTAATGCAATTCAAATGGGAATTATGACGTGACTCCTTATGTAACAGCTAGATGGCAGAGTAGTAAACCTGACAAAAGTCGTTAACGTCAAAGCCTATAAGGCCGACCTATTTGATACATATATGATCTAGGATTTCAGGCACAATTTTTCGCTTCGAATGGTGTGATAAATCTCAATAATTATATAATGGTCATCTACTCTCGTAAAAAATGAACAAAATTCTGTTATACTGCTATTAAACAATTTTAATGTGAGGAATTCTGCTATAATCTTTTACGAAGAACTAACTCAGGATCGGCCATTCCACATAACACGACCAAGATCCTATTCTACAAAAGTATGTTGTAATACATTAGGCTATTAGTTATTAGTAAAATGTTCTTGTACAGTATGAAGTTGTAACTTTCTGTTCCACAAAATAATGTACAATAGTTGTATAGTATTAGTAAAATATTATTAGTGTTTCATAAAAGTGTATGGCAGAGTAACAGCTGTTTGCAATATGAGATCTTACCTTGAATTAGGTTGAGTCCACCTCCTTGGCAAAAAAAAAAATCGTAGGCCTATTTCAGATACAAAAAAAATTGTTTATCATCATTCCTATAATACTTACATACTTACTCACTTATGACTTTTAATGAACCCGGAGGTTCATTGCCGCCATCGGTCCCTATCCTGAGCAAGATTAATCCACTCTCTACAATTATATCCCACCTCCCTCAAATCCATTTTAATTATCCTCTCAACTACGCCTTGGCCTCCCCAAAGGTCTTCTTCCCTCCGGCCTCCCAACTAACGCTCTATATTTCTGGATTCGCCCATACGTGCTACATGTCCTGCCCATCTCAAGCATCTGGATTTAATTTCCCTAATTATGCCAGGTGAAGAATACAATACGTGCAGTTCTGTGATGTGTAACTTTATTCATTCTCCTGTAACTTCATCCCTCTTTGCCCCAAATATTTTCCTAAGAACCTTATTCTCAAACATCCTTAATCTCTGTTTCTCTCTCAAAGTGAGAGTCTAAGTTTCAAAACCATACATAACAACCAGTAATATAACTGTTCTATAAATTCTAACTTTAAGATTTTTTGACATCAGACTAGATGATAAAAGCTTCTCAACCGATCTGTACTATCCGTAAGATTCTTATTCTTACCCTTATCATTAGAGAAACTGAGTTTTTTTTTAATATAATGGACGGTTTTCTTGTAAATTAAAAAGATTAACACGTATCGTTATTTCCTGCCATTACGAAATCTGACAACCCTACTGCAGTGTCAAAGGGACGGAATGCTGCATTCAGACGTAAGTTCGTGTGCATTCGTAGGTAAGCCGGCGATGCGCTGTTGCCAAACTACGCAAACTTTCAACATAATTTTCTAATTAACCATGTTCTTAATAAACAAAACACAGAATAGTTTATATATATATTCCATAACACATTCACTTACACAACTACATCACACCTTCCCTGTATATATAAACACGTATACAATGTAAAGCCAAATTTCTGTGTTCAAAAATTAATGCAGGAACAGTATTGTTTTGTGTTCCTTTTCCTCCCTTTTCTGTTTGTTCAACTCCTTTTTATCCATCTTGATTACACAACTTTTAACACTGTATCACTTCGGAATATGTATGATAAGAACTTTCTTGTGTTAAATTTTAACGTACATTGTTAACATGTTTCGACCTATTTTCGGTCATCTTCGGAACTGGTCGTTGTTGGTCTTGGCGTCTCTTGTTTCCTGTGTGGGTGCGTTCGTAGTGTAGAGTCAAAGAGTGTGTGTGTTTTGAAATTGAGTTGTGTGTTGAGAATATCGTTGGGGTGTGTTTTCGTGTGTCTGTATATTTCATATTGTTCTAGTGTGTTGAGTTTCTGGATTTTTGGCTGGATGTGCAGTATTCCCATGTCTGTGTTGATGTCTCTGTAGGTGTGGTTGGCATTTGTGATGTGTTCTGCATATATGGAGGTGTTTTGTAATTTTGTTATGGCTGTGATGTGTTCTTTGTAACGTGTTTGAAATGATGTGCCTGTCTGTCCTATGTAGAAGTTGTTGCAGGTGTTACATTTGAGTTTGTATACGCCTGTGTGGTTGTATTTGTTTGTTTGTTTGTTTGTTTGTGTTGTTTGTGTGTTGAGATGTTTTTGTAGAGTGTTATTTGTTCTGTATGCGATGTTGTAGTTTAATTTCTTGAATGAGATTGTAATTTTATATGGTTTTGTTTTCGTATGTATTTTTTGTGTTCTTGTGTTTGTGTTGTATTCTTCTGTTTTTTGTGGTTTTGTTTTGTCTTACGTATTATGTTGTCTATTATGTTAGAGTTGCATCCGTTTTCTTGTGCTATATATTTGATTGTGTTTAGTTCTTCGTTGTAATCCTGTTGGTTAATTGGTATGTTGAGTAGTCTGTGTACGATTGTTCGGAATGCAGCTTGTTTGTGTTGTGTGGGGTGGTTGGATGTGTTGTGTATGTGTGTTGTTGTTGTTGTGGGTTTTCTGTATACATTGAATGTGTGTTTGTTGTCTACTTTTGTTATTGAGATGTCTAGAAAATTTATGGATTTGTTGTTTTGAATTTCTAATGTGTAGTGTAGCTTTGGGTGTATTTTGTTTATATGTTGATGCAGGTTTTGGATCTGTCTTTTGTTTCCTTTGTATAGTATCTGTGCCAATATATGATGTTGTCTGCGTGTTTGTTGTTGTCTTTGTTTAGTATGTATGTCTTTTCTACGTGGTGTAAGAATATTTCTTATAGTATGTTGGAAATGGGTGATCCCATGGGTAGACCTTCGGTTTGTGTGTAATATATTTTGTTATTGTATGTGAAGTAGTTTTGTTTTGTGATGATGTCTGTGGTGTGGATGATTTCTTTGATTTGTTCTTGTGGTGTGTTGTTGTTTTTGAGCATATGTTCTAGTATCTGTAGTGTATCCTTTTTATCCCTCATCGACCTTTTAATATCCTGCATCCATGTAAGTCGGAATGTCGTATTATATCTTATTAATTTGTATTAATGGTTATTAAATATGGCTCCTGCTGATCATCTTTGGTGGTTCAATGATTTTCACTGCTACTGGACCCAACATTTGCAGGTTCAAACCAAATCGCTCGGCAAGAATTTTTAAAATTGATAAAAATTATTAGCACGTCTTCCTTTGGAAGAGAAGTAAAACTGGGAGACCCATGATGTAGTGTTCCAGGAAATGTATATGTGCCCCTACTTTCCTACATCAGAATTAAATTCTGAGGATAGCACAGTGGATAGTACAAGGGTGCGTTTTTTCGTCTACATATCTTCCATCTGAAGCTCCAGACGATCCTATGACATTTGAAAGAAATGATATAGGATTGAGAGTTAAAGAACCGCACAATGGTCATGAAGTAATTTTCTTTAACAATGGTAAGTAAGAATGGTACTCGTAAGAGATAGCGACCTGGTATTGAAAGACTTTTCCTTCTCCTTCCATGTAATTTCTGATCTTTTCTAAGAGCGTTTCATTGATTGCGAGTATCCGTATAAGTTTCTAGTCTAAAAAATATCTGAGTCTCTCTTGTGACGTGGGTCGAAATAATTTTATAATTTTTATGCTCGACCATGCCGAAATGTAGTAATTATACACCTGGTAGCAGACCTTTAATGCATTTCATTAAAGTACACCTACTCATTAAAGGTCAGGTCTTTCAGCCAATGACGACTCAGGTTACAACTGTTCAGCCAATGACAGGTCAGCTTTCTACCGTTATAAAACCGCAAGTATCGATTATTCTCGGATATGCAATCGAAAGAGAATTAGCGAAAAGTCACGGAGGCTGGAAATCCAATACTGTCGCAGAAGGTTATGTTCTGTTACCATAATAATTAGCGTTAATTGTAAATAATATTCAAATAAATTCAATTTGTCATCTCATTTTTCAATGTCTAATTTAATTTCAATGTTATCTCTGTAGGTTCTTATGGACTAGAAAGGTCAATGTGAACAACTGTTCCTCGGAAAAAATCAATACTTTCGCGTCTGCGCACATCTCACAACATACGGGACATTGGCCAAGGTCAGATACAAAGAAAAGTAATAATATCAAGTTAGAAATATGGTCGAGCATAAAAAGTCGTATGAAACTCACCTATAATGGTAATTAAGAAGCTCGTATGAAAATTATGAAACTCGCGCTCGTTTCATAAATATCCATACTCACTTCTTAATTACCTTCATTATAGGCTCGTTGCATGATGTACTATTATAACATTTAAATATTTAGACAAATAAGTGAAATTGTTTTAGTACAAGTAACTGAAGTAGGTGGACTAAGCTTTACAATAGCATCTATCTTAGTTGCTTATTTTACGACGTTTTATCAACTGCTATGGTTATCTAGCGTCTGAATAATATGAAGGTAATAATGCCAGAGAAATGAATCCAGGGTCCAACGCCGAAAGTTACCTAGCATTTGCTCATATTGGATTGAGGAAAAACCCCGGAAAAAACCTCAACCAGGTAACTTGCCCCGACCGAAAATCGAACCCGGACCACCTGGTTTCGCGGCCAGACTCGCTAACCGTTATTCCACAGATGTGGACTATATGTAATTATATTTCCTTGTTTCGAAAATGTAAGAATTCACAGTCTCCTATGTATGGCTACCATAAGATAAATAAATGTGTTTTTTCTTCCTAATGAAAGATTTTATATTTTGCATATAGGAGTTATTGCAGGAACAACGACGATATGCAAAGAGTAACAGAAAAATACCGCAACGCTTGATAAGCATGTTATCATAGGTGCCATCACAGTCGCAACCGATGACAATATTTTGGTATGAAGCGATGGTAATAACAAGAACAATAATTTGTCATTTAATTACTGGCAGCATAGCCTGTCATATTTTCTTCTACGGATTTACAGTGTTCAATTACGCATACCCTTATTCCTAAAATAGTTGCAATGCAGGCGGAAAATCAGCAGCAAATTCCGTCTTCGTTTTTAGTGGCGTACAGACGGAAACTATTTTGAACTGCATTAATCCCCTTCCTAATGGAAATGTGAAGGAAATGAGAGAGGTTTAGGAACTTATTCTGTGTCGTCTTAGCGGAAGACAAAGATTTCCACAATACAACGCGCTTGGAACATCTTTCGCGAAAGACTCTATGTCGACTAACAATGAGTCAAGTGTTTCTGCTTCATAAATATAGCGTTACAAAATCACATAATCTTCATCATTACACTTCTTAGAAAAGACTACTGTTCCCATTTCAGTTCGTCTCATTTATCTTCTTTTGGGTCTTCCCATAACTCTTTATCCGAAAGGATTTCCGCAACGTCAATAGTAGAATAGGAATATTTCCAAATGCCACATTACGTTTCTGCATGCGTTTATAATATATTTGTAAAGAGTAACGTCTAATTCTTGTCTCATACAGTGTTTTGAGTTTCTTTATTGTGCAACCCTTTATAATTCTTAAACATTAATTCCTCTACGTTAAAGGTTTTTGTTTGTCATTTTTATTCATTGGCTATTTCATAAGGTTTTGTTGTCTTAAGGGGAGAGGATGGTATTTTCTGGTGAAAAATGAGCAAATTTTCAAAAATAAAATCTTTAAAATAGTCTGAGATATGTGTGGAATGCATAGCATAACATTTTGTGGGTATTTGTGCCCTTATCGGATGTTGAGTCGCCATTTTTAAACTTCCTGCGTTATGGAGTTTTAAATCACTCGCCCAATTTTATTTTTGTTTCCGGTAAATTAAATTTTCAAAAAAAAAAAAATTCTTTAAAATTCTCTTTGATATATGTGGAATGCATTGTATAACATTTTGTGGGTATTTGTGCCCTTATCGGATGTTGAGATGTCATTTTTAAACTTCCTGCGCTATGGATTTTTAAATCACACGCCCGCTTTCATCGGTTTCCAGTAACTTCATTTTTTTGCTACATTGGCAGACAAAAATGGATATAATTTCTGAACTATTAAAGATACATGCATGAAATTTAGAACACACATTCTTTAGACAATTAGGAAACTTTTCTCTGTAATAGAAGTTTGTTAATTGATTTCATTTTAAAAATATGTCCCTTTGTTTGCAAGAAAGGAAATCAGAAAAATGTTATTAAATTTTAATTGTTTATTTTACAAACGCAGGGACTAACATCAAAATTCTGTTACAGACAGCTTGTAGAACATGCTTTTGCAAATACATTGCAAAAAAAGTTTGAATCTATCTTTAAAAACGGGTTAGATATATATCGGGTTTAGTAAAATTCTGCATTGGGAATATATATATATATATATTTTAATTTTGGCCCCCAAATAATTTTTTTTTTTTTCAAAATATTTTTATTTTGTTGAGTAGCCACAGCTATGAGCTCTCTACATACAAAAAATACTTTACACCAAATAGGAAAAAATTAAAAAAATGTTAACCTCTCCCCTTAATTTCTCATACAATTCTTTTTGTCAATTTCGTTTATATTTTACCTCATTTTCAATTTTTCGTTACTACTTAATAAAGAACGAGCAACTTAAATCCATCCCTATGTCCATCCATCCATCCATCCATCCATCCATCCATCTTTCTTACCACTAACCCTCCTTTTTTCCCCTTATCATCTTTCTTAGGTTCCTTAATCTTTTCCAGCTGATTATCTAAGTTTCTTTTTCTTCTACAATTGACACCATAAAATTCTCCGTTTTCACTCTTGCTCTCTTGACACACTTCACTTCTACAGTGACCTTGTGATGACGTTATGACAGATTTTATCCATGTGTCCATACCACTTCTCTCCTTTGTTTTCTTTGGTCTATCTTCCTTTGATTTTTTTATATTGTCAGTTTTCTTGTTCTTTCACTCATTTTTTACCTTCTCACTCGATTTGGTTTATTTTCCACTTTTATTAGCTTTTATGCTCGACCATGCCGAAATGTAGTAATTATATACCTGGTAGCAGTCCTTTAATGCATGTCATTAAAGTACACCTATTCATAAAAGTTCAGGTTTTCGATTATTCTCGGATATGCAATCGAAAGACAAATATCGAAAGGTCACGGAGGCTGGAAATCCAATACTGTCACAGAAGGTTATGTTCTGTTACTATAATAATTAGCATTAATTGTAAATAATATTCAAATAAATTCAATTTGTCATCTCGTTTTTCAATGTCGAATTCAATTTCAAGGTTATATTAAGACCAATGTTTATCTTACTATTATCAAGGTCGTCGATATTCGTTTCCCGGAAAAAATCAATACCTTCGCCTGCGCACATCTCACAATTCATGAGGTAGGCTATTGCACTCACTCACATAACAATAACATGAATACTTACGAATAATTTCAAGTTAGAACTATGGTCGAACATAAAAAGTCGTATGAAACTTGCCTATAATGGTAATTAAAACGCTCGTATGAAAATTATGAAACTCGCTTGCGCTCGTTTCATAAACATCCTCGCGTCTTAATTACTACCATTATAGGCTCGTTGTATAATGTACTATTATTTCATTGCAATTCTGTCTTCGTTGTTTATATCTGCAGCTTTTATTAACCTCCCTGTTTATTAGCCTATATTGTATTTTCATTCATTTCCTGTTTCATTCATCTAGTACATTTCTCCTTTCCCAGTCTCCCTTCTTCACTTCTTTTTTTTTTTAATCTTTTTTCTTATCTTCAGCTGATAACGGCAAATGCTCCGGGCTGAGTTTCCGGTGTTGAACATCATTATAACGTCTTCATTAAAATTGTTTTTCTCGTCCGGTAATATTACAGAGTGCAGTAACAAGTCCCTGCAACGAGTCGAAGAAATAGAGACCTCCACTACACCATTCCCGAGACTTCGGAAATAGACTTAGTCTATACTCCTGCTTTCATAAACCTAATTTACTCGTAGCTGAAGACGGAACACAAAAAAAAGTTTGGAGGACAATGCACTGGCTGACAAAAAAGTAGAATGCTGGCCAGCGAAAAGACTAAACCCTCCAACCCTAGGGCAAATACAAGCACTCAAGTTTGAAACGCTTTTGTTCCAATACTTTTCCTATGCTTTGTCTTCCTCCCCACACCACTGCAGTCTCTGCACTCTTTCTCCATTCGCTGGTTTCCAAAACACAAGTTCAGCGATCAATCAAAGCTTTCTCTTGGTCCTATGTAAACCGAGAAAGGAAGTAGGAAAAACAGTAGAAGCGCTTACATAAATATTATCATTTACATCAGTCAGAATATTTGTTGGAAATGTGAGAGCCAGTAATAAAATGAAAATCAATGTTCTATCATTAATAACGTATAAAGCATGAAGGCCTAAATCAAACTTAACGTAGGGTAAGGTTGCCTATATCGCACCACTTTAGCATTTATAATTTTTATTGAACAATACAGTTTTTATTTTCTGCATTCCTTTACAGAGATACATTCCCAGAACATTTACCTTTCATGGAAAAAAGAATCCTTGAATTTGATTTAATATTTTTGAAGTAGAATGACATTTTAGAAACACTTATCAGTGGTGCCATTTAGGCAACTAGTTTCCTAAATAGCACCTGTGGTTTCTTAAATCGCACCTCTTTATCTGCAGGGAACAGGATGAAGGAAAGCTTTTAATATTGAACATATTGAACAGTATTTAATATGAATAATGCAATAAATGCAAATTATAAGTTTATTGAAATCAATGAAAGAGAGTAACGCATCTTCAAATGAAATTGAAAAAATAGAGCATAAATTACCTAACATTTAAACTTCCTAAATGCGTTTTTTATTGTTACACATTTGCCATGTGCTTCACCAGGCAGTTCAAACTGTAAACTGCGTCACCTTTTCTCCACGATTATCTCGAAGCCACCTAAGAACTGCTTCAAGATTTAGCTGTTTGAAGTAGTTTGAAGATAGAAACATCTAAAGGCTGGGCCTATGAGTATTATGACGAGGAAGCTGAAATAGGAGCACATCATTTGCCCGAGATAATCTAGCTTCTAAATTTTTGGAATGGTTCGTATAGATGGACACACAGAAGCGGCACTTTTTTCTATGGCAGGTTTGAGTGGCAAATAAAATGTTTGAGCTATTCGACAAATAGTTCACTGTTGATGTAACCTGAATCAGAGCAAACAAATAACGATCCTGGAAGAACACCAGCTGATAATATAGGATGCACTGTTTGACGTTTACAAATTTTCATAGGTGGTACAAAATATCTGGTAAAACACACGCTTGTTGTATTAACGCCCTTTTCACCACTTGATATTGCACTCAAATGATGCATTCCTCGTTCAGTTAAAATTTTTGGGGTCTTCTTTTGTACGGCTAGAATTGCTACAGTTGCTCATATCGCACCGGTGCGAATTAGATACCTACAAAGTGGTGCGAATTAAGAAACTACGTCATAAGTTATTATTTCCTTCATACTACCCTATAATCACCACATGTTCGAAAATCGTACTAAGTTAAATGTTCTTTAATATTTCTTTCACCAATAACATCTTAAGGTTATGGATTCCTTTGCATACAAATCCGTTATTTAGTTACAAAATTTTAGCTTAATATACATCCACCTGAGCAATTAATATTAGATACGCTATCACCACGTTGGTAGCACAAAGAAGTGGCAGAGATCAAGTGACATGGTGGAAGTTCATATGGTAGATTGTAACAATACCACTAAAGGCTACACTACTACAGTAACTTGTTTTAAACTAGCAGTGGTGCCATTTAGGAAGCGGTGCAATTTATGCTACTCTACCCTATATGATTATTAAATACTCGTACTATTTATATTATTAAATTCTTACAATATAAATAGTTAAAAAATTACTATCATCATCATCATCATCATGCATAGATTACATATGGATCCGTTCTGACTTCAATATTCCAGCCATGTTGCAGTTAAGGTAACGGATGCGAATTTCTCTGGACAGTCCCACTTCAGGGTGTAGCGACCCTGCCAACGTGAGCCCCAGATCCCTGATAAGGGCCCCTTTCAGAGGGTTACGTCGGGGTAGATAGGACTCGATAGCTGTGGTGAACTCAGCCTATCTGGGGAAGGAAAACCACAATATTAAATCTTGTATGAGTACTCTCCTCAGTATGATAACTTTAAAGAGTGATTTTTGGCTAGTGCAAAAACCAGAAGAAGACCACTTATATTACGCATCTTTTGGTGCAAGAACCAGAGTTCTGTGGACTTATCTGAATGGGATGCGCAACAGAAATCTTGGTTGTATTTGGAGGAAAAATCAGACTAGTCCTTAGGCCTATGTAGAATTTGTATTTTGTCAATATAATATGATTCGCATGAAAATATATTTCAGATTGTTGATAGTTCTTAATAAAATTATGATGAATTATTGTTTATATTTTGTTATTCATGAACTTTACTTAGACAATAATGAAACTTTGCTAGAATTAGGACCTTAGTTGTCTAAGTCCTGGATTTGTATAATGTAGAATTTGTATTTTGCTAATATAATATGATTTGCATGAAAATATATTTCATATTACTGATAGTTCCTAATAAAATTATATTTTGTTATTCATTAACTTTACTTAGACAATAATGATACTTTACTACCAAAAATGTCATACTTTAAATGTCTGGTACAAATCCACGTATGTCTAATTCCAATTTTGTTTTCGCTTTTACTCCAGAAGTGTTTTCTGGACTTACCTGGTTTCTGCAGCAAACCCCTCAATTACTAAAAATTGTTCAGTATTGTCTGCTGTTGGAAGGATGGTAAGAAATGGTCCGAAATACATCCTAAAGCAAGGTCGCAGTAATTTTAGACGTGATTTACTCGTACCTTGTGTTTGAAGCGAGATGAATAAATAATAGGCTAACGGACAGTTGATTGAACAACAACAACATAGCATGGTCACTCTGAGGTTCACACTTTAACTCGTAAACAATGGAACACTGGAATAAATTACTTGCTTTGCTTTTTAACATTTTCAACAGTGAAGAATGTAAATTAGAGATACAGCTGGATCAGCTAACGACAACTTACCAAATGGAATTTGAACCACGACTGTTCTCGTAAAATTGTAATGACTGATATCTTCAAGCCACGATTCTCAAGTTCTGAGATCAATTTCTCTCTGTTTTTGCATTCCCATTATTCTCTTTGTATTCTCCTCGTTTCCTTGTTATCTATGTATTCCCCTTCTTCTGCTTACATCCTACACTTATCCCTTAATTCCTGCACTTCTTCAACTCCTAAACTCCTCCTTGAATTTCTACGCTTCTCCACCAATTTCTATACTTCTCCTTTCAATTTCTATATTCCTCCTCCTATACTTATCCTTCAATTCATATACTTATCCTTCATTTCCTATACTTATTCTTCAATTCCCATACTTCTCCTTCAATTCCTATACTTCTTCAATTCCTATATTTCTCCCTCAAATCCTATCTTCCTCCTTGAATTCCTATACTTCTCCTTCAATTCCTATAGTTCTCTTTGAATTCCTACACTTCTCCTGAAATTCCTGTACTTCTCACTCAATTCCAATACTTCTCCTTGAATCCCTATACTTCTTGAATTCCTATATTTCTCTCTGAATTCCAACATTTTTCCTTCAATTCCTACACTTGTCCTTCAATTCCTATACTTCTCCTTCAATTCCCACACTTCTTCATCAATTCCTATACGGGTCCTTCAATTTCTATATTCTTCCTTCAATTCCTATCTTCTTCCTTGAATTCTTATATTTCTCCTTCAATTCCTATATTTTTCCTTCAATTCCTATATTTCTCCTTCAGTTCCTATACTTATGTCCTTCAATTCCTATATTTGTCCTTCAATTCCTATACTTCTCCTTCAATTCTCACACTTCTTCATCAATTCCTATACGTGTCCTTCAATTTCTATATTTTTCCTTCAATTCCTATACTTGTCCTTCAATTCCTATTTTCTCCTTCAATTCCCACACTTCTTCATCAATTCCTATACGGGTCCTTCAATTTCTATATTCTTCCTTCAATTCCTACCTTCTTCCTTGAATTCTTATATTTCTCCTTCAATTTCTATATTTTTCCTTCAATTCCTATATTTCTCCTTCAGTTCCTATACTTAAGTCCTTCAATTCCTATATTTGTCCTTCAATTCCTATACTTCTCCTTCAATTCCCACACTTCATCATCAATTCCTATACGTGTCCTTCAATTTCTATATTTTTCCTTCAATTCCTATACTTATCCTTCATTTCCTATACTTATCCTTCAATTCCCATACTTCTCCTTCAATTCCTATACTCCTCCTTCAATTCCTATACTTCTTCAATTCCTATATTTCTCCCTCAAATCCTATCTTCCTCCTTGAATTCCTATACTTCTCCTTCAATTCCTATAGTTCTCTTTGAATTCCTACACTTCTCCTGAAATTCCTGTACTTCTCACTCAATTCCAATACTTCTCCTTGAATCCCTATACTTCTTGAATTCCTATATTTCTCTCTGAATTCCAACATTTTTCCTTCAATTCCTATATTTGTCCTTCAATTCCTATACTTCTCCTTCAATTCCCACACTTCATCATCAATTCCTATACGTGTCCTTCAATTTCTATATTTTTCCTTCAATTCCTACACTTCTCCATCAATTCCTATACTTCAAATTCTATATTCTTCCTTCAATTCCTATCTTCTTCCATGAATTCCTATATTTCTCCTTCAATTCCTATATTTCTCCATCAATTCCTATACTTCTCCTTCAATTCCTACACTTCTCCTTCAATTCCTATACTCCTCCAATTTCTATACTTCTTCAATTCCTATACTTCTACTTCAATTCCTATACTTATTCTTCAATTCCTATACTTATTCTTCAATTCCTATACTTATCCTTCAATTCCTATACTTATCCTTCAATTCCTATACTTATCCTTCAATTCCTATACTTATCCTTCAATTCCTATACTCCTCCTTCAATTTCTATACTTCTCCTTCAATTCCTATAATTCTACTTCAATTCCTATACTTATCCTTCAATTCATATACTTCTCTTTCAATTCCTATACTTATCCTTCAATTCCTATACTTATCCTGCAATTTCTATATTCCTCCCCCTATTCCTATCATCCTCCTTGAACTCCTATATTTCTCTTTGAATTCCTAAACTTCTCCTTCAATTCCTATAATTCTCTTTGAATTCCTGTAGTTCTCTTTGAATTCCTATAGTTCTCTTTGAATTCCTATACTTCTCCTTCAATTCCTGTACTTCTCCCTCAATTCCAATACTTCTCCTTCAATTCCAATACTTCTCCTTCAATTCCTATAGTTCTCTTTGAATTCCTATAGTTCTCTTTGAATTACTATACTTCTCCTTCAATTCCTGTACTTCTCCCTCAATTCCAATACTTCTCCTTCAATTCCTATAGTTCTCTTTGAATTCCTATAGTTCTCTTTGAATTCCTATACTTCTCCTTCAATTCCCATACTTCACCTTCAATTCCTATACTTCTCCTTCAATTCCTATACTTCTCCTTCAATTCCCATACTTCACCTTCAATTCCTATACTTCTCCTTCAATTCCTATAGTTCTCTTTGAATTCCTATAGTTCTCTTTGAATTACTATTCTTCACCTTCAAGTCCTGTACTTCTCCCTCAATTCCAATACATCTCCTCGAATTCGTATATTTCTCTTTGAATTCCTACACTTCTCCTTCAATTCCTTTATTTCACCTTCAATTCCTATAGTTCTCTTTGAATTCCTATACTTCTCCTTCAATTCCTATACTTCACCTTCAATTCCTATACTTCTCCTTCAATTCCTATAGTTCTCTTTGAATTCCTATAGTTCTCTTTGAATTCCTATACTTCTCCTTCAATTCCTATACTTCACCTTCAATTCCTATACTTCTCCTTCAATTCCTATAGTTCTCTTTGAATTACTATTCTTCTCCTTCAAGTCCTGTACTTCTCCCTCAATTCCAATACATCTCCTCGAATTCGTATATTTCTCTTTGAATTCCTACACTTCTCCTTCAATTCTTTTATTTCTCCTTCAATTCCTATACTTCTCCATTTCCTATAATAATCCTCCTTGAATTCCTATATCCCTCCTTGAATTCCCTATTTCTTTTTCAATTCCTATACTTATCCTGGGATTCCTATTCTTATTGTTATGTTCCCCTTGTTCTTCTTGTTTTATTCCTCGCACCACTCAGATGTAGTTCTGTGTAAAAATATGTAGCATAGTGAAGCTACAGTATGCATCTGTCGGCAGTGTAATAGCAGTCACGTAAGTCTACGTAAAGGTATGCAACTTGGTTAAGTTATGTACCAATATATTTATTTGACTGTTTTCTGTTATTCCAAAACCACGTATACTAACAGCATGATCGACTCTGGTCTCTCAATGATAGTGTAGCCCAACAGTCAATTACTTCCGCTTCAATCGTCTTCATTTTTTTGAATTTCATTATGATCACCTAAACTCCTTCAGTTCAACGTATTCCAACATCCAAGAGGCAAGAATGATGTCCAGGCGTTTCTGAAGAAGAGACAAAATAAGAGGATGGTAATAGTTATAGATAAACATGCTTTCTCGCAATTTTTCTCGTCAAAAGTTTCAAGTGCATCTAAATCTCTTTACCTAGCCAAGACTACAGCATGTTCCTATACGCTGAAAATAAACAACCTTTCCTGCTTTCTCGAAATTTCTCCTGCCAGTACATTCCAGTACATCATCCCTCTCTGTCTAGAGAAAAGTGCCAGATGTTCCCACTTCCATCTTCCTAGAAATTTCTCCCGTCAGCTACTTTGAGATCCATGAATATAATATAAATCCTCTCTTAGGCCATTGGAGGCAGCCAGATTCTTTTTAAATGCCCTCTTAGCACAGCATCCGAATTTAAGAGTTTGTCATTGAAGATATGAATATTTATTACATACTTATCTGCTTAAGGCAACAAGAAATTTCTATCAGAAAAATTAATCTTAAGTATTTCCATTTTAAGATGTCATTCAATTATTTTGTCACACTGTCAATGCCTTCTTATGGTCTATTTACTATTATTATTATTATTATTATTATTATTATTATTATTATTATTATTTTACACAGTCATTACTTTATTTTTCCATTAATACTTATATCTAGGCAATTGTCATTGTCTCAATATAACACGTGCTGTGCTGATCATACTAATTCTACTATTCCTTTAGTTGTGAGATTATATTCATATGTATTAATTTTTTAAGGTAATACTGTATACTAAAATGTATTTTCCTGTTTGTGATTATGTATTCAGTCTATTTTTATTATATATTTTTTATTATTATTTTAAAGTTAATACTGATCAATCTCTCTTTTTTTACTTAATTATGTTTATAATTATTTTAAATTAATATTTGCATACCGATATGTATTTTTCTGTGTGTGATTTGATCCTAGTTGAGTGGAAGAGAAGGCCTGATGGCCTTAACTCTGCCAGGGAAAATAAAACTATTATTATTATTATTATTATTATTATTATTATTATTATTATTATTATTATTTGAAACCATGTTATTTTGCCAGGAATAGACGTGCACATCAAGTAATGCACATAAAGTAAACGTTAACTCCATTGCAAATACTGTTGACGTCATGGGAATTATAACAAATAATTGCATAAGGCTAAGCGAGAAGTTCTGGCCGGTTGGATTGTTGGTATCCAATGCAGAGATCATTTACAATGTAGCCATTCGCCATCTTGCAAAATAGTAGCATTGTATTATACTACTGTTATTAAAAAGGGCCTCGCAGTGTAGTGATTCCATTCATCAGCATATTTATACATGGAGTACAATTCGGTGCCTTGGGAATTCTTATTCGGTTAAGGTGTATAGCAAGACAGTCATGTTCAGTTAGACCGGCAGCACACTGCATCGGACAGTCTGTCTCCGACCGTCCCATGTGAAGATAATTACACGAATTCTTATGAGGTTCAACTTACTGCATCAGACATTCATCCCGGGACATTCTTTCGATGCAGTATTTTGCATTCTCATAAGAATGAGTGTAATCACCGTTACATCGAACGGTCCAAGACGAAATCGACCTGTCCGAGACAGAATGTCCGATGCAGTATGCTGCAGCCTCATAAGAATACATGTATTCACCGTCACATCGAACGGTCCGACACAAAACCGTCCTGTCCGAGACAGAATGTCCGATGCAGTATACTGCAGCCTCATAAGAATACACGTATTCACCGTCACATCGAACGGTCCGAGACAAAACCGTCCTGTCCGAGACAGAATGTCCGATGCAATATACTGCAGCCTCATAAGAATACATGTATTCACCGTCACAATGAACGGTCCAAGACAAAACCGTCCTGTCCGAGACAGAATGTCCGATGCAGTATGCTGCAGCCTCATAAGAATACATGTATTCACAGTCACATCGAACGGTCCGAGACAAAACCGTCCTGTCCGAGACAATGTCCGATGCAGTATGCTGCAGCCTCATAAGAATACATGTATTCACCGTTACATCGAACGGTCCAAGACAAAACCGACCTGTCCGAGACAGAATGTCCGATGCAGCCTCATAAGAATACATGTATTCACTTTCACATCGAACGGTCCAAGACAAAACCGTCCTGTTCGAGACAGAATGTCCGATGCAGTATGCTGCAGCCTCATAAGAATACATGTATTCACCGTCACATCGAACGGTCCGAGACAAAACCGTCCTGTCCGAGACAGAAATGTCCGATGCAGTATGCTGCAGCCTCATAAGAATACATGTGTCCACCGTCACATCGAAGGGTCCAAGACAAAACCGTCCTGTCCGAGACAGAGACAGAATGTCCTATGCAGTATACTGCAGCCTCATAAGAATACATGTATTCACCGTCACATCGAACGGTCCGAGACAAAACCGTCCTGTTCGAGACAGAATGTCCGATGCAGTATGCTGCAGTCTTATAAGAATACATGTATTTACCGTCACATCGAACGGTCCGAGACAAAACCGTCATGTTCGAGACAGAATGTCCGATGCAGTATGCTGCAGCCTTATAAGAATACATGTATTTACCGTCCATCGAACGGTCCGAGACAAAACCGTCCTGTTCCAGACAGAATATCCGTTGCAGTATGCTGCAGCCTCATAAGAATACATGTATTCACCGTCACATCGAAGGGTCCAAGACAAAACCGTCCTGTCCGTGAGAGAATGTCCGATGCAGTATGCTGCAGCCTCATAAGAATACATGTATTCACCATCACATCGAAGGATCCGAGACAAAACCGTCCTGTTCGAGACAGAATATCCGTTGCAGTATGCTACAGCCTCATAAGAATACATATATTCACCATCACATCGAAGGGTCCAAGACAAAACCGTCCTGTTCGAGACAGAATATCCGTTGCAGTATGCTACAGCCTCATAAGAATACATATATTCACCATCACATCGAAGGGTCCAAGACAAAACCGTCCTGTTCGAGACAGAATGTCCGATGCAGTATGTTACAGCCTCATAAGAATACATATATTCACCATCACATCGAAGGGTCCAAGACAAAACCGTCCTGTTCGAGACAGGATATCCGTTGCAGTATGCTACAGCCTCATAAGAATACATATATTCACCATCACATCGAAGGGTCCAAGACAAAACCGTCCTGTTCGAGACAGAATATCCGTTGCAGTATGCTACAGCCTCATAAGAATACATATATTCACCATGACATCGAAAGGTCCAAGACAAAACCGTCCTGTTCGAGACAGAATATCCGTTGCAGTATGCTGCAGCCTCATAAGAATACATATATTCACCGTCACATCGAAGGGTCCAAGACAAAACCGTCCTGTTCGAGACAGAATGTCCGATGCAGTATGCTGCAGCCTCATAAGAATACATGTATTCACCGTCACATCGAACGGTCTGAGACAAAACCGTCCTGTTCGAGACAGAATGTCCGATGCAGTATGTTACAGCCTCATAAGAATACATATATTCACCATCACATCGAAGGGTCCAAGACAAAACCGTCCTGTTCGAGACAGGATATCCGTTGCAGTATGCTACAGCCTCATAAGAATACATATATTCACCATCACATCGAAGGGTCCAAGACAAAACCGTCCTGTTCGAGACAGAATATCCGTTGCAGTATGCTACAGCCTCATAAGAATACATATATTCACCATGACATCGAAAGGTCCAAGACAAAACCGTCCTGTTCGAGACAGAATATCCGTTGCAGTATGCTGCAGCCTCATAAGAATACATATATTCACCGTCACATCGAAGGGTCCAAGACAAAACCGTCCTGTTCGAGACAGAATGTCCGATGCAGTATGCTGCAGCCTCATAAGAATACATGTATTCACCGTCACATCGAACGGTCTGAGACAAAACCGTCATGTTCGAGACAGAATGTCCGATGCAGTATGCTGCAGCCTTATAAGAATACATGTATTTACCGTCCATCGAACGGTCCGAGACAAAACCGTCCTGTTCGAGACAGAATATCCGTTGCAGTATGCTGCAGCCTCATAAGAATACATGTATTCACCGTCACATCGAAGGGTCCAAGACAAAACCGTCCTGTCCGTGAGAGAATGTTCAATGTAGTAAGCTGCAGCCTCACATGTAAACACCGTCACATCGGGCGATCCGTAACAAAACTGTCCTGTCCACTATAAAATGTCCGGCAGTATACTGCCGGCTTTAGGAATCTACATTTTGTTACTGTTGGTACTTCGGACTTCTTTTGGAACACAGTATGGATTGTTTAGGATGTTTTGCCATGTTTTAAATAGAGCTGAGAGTTATGTGCATTATACAAATGTTTCTGGTAATGTTTTTTTTTTATCATAGATTTTACAGTTGGGAATGAAATGCTAGAGTATATTTTCGTGTTATTAAGCACTCTTTCTCGGCTAATTTTTCAGTAGTCTCATTGATAAAGATACCGTAATATACTGGGATCCATTATAATGCTACAGTGTTTTTCAGGCTGTAAGATTACTTGATCGAAACGTAGCATTCGTTAATGTTGTTGCTTTATGAAGATACGTTTTTCGTTAATCACTAGATGGCAGCATTGAAGTCTCTAAAAATAAAAAGTTTTGTTAAATTCAGGTATCCTGTATAGGAGTTTGGAGAGGACAATGTATATTGTTTCAACCTGACTTTCAAAACTGGTTTTCCTTTTGTTCTGTAGGATGAGAATGAGTTGCATGTTGCACCTGCTCCAGCTCCATCTCCTTCATGTTTATCCTTCACAGGTCCATCTGTATAAATATTTAACTGGCAGTATAAAGGCTATCTGATATGAATCGTCTCTAAGGCCATCAATTTCGCTGTTTCTGAAATAGTATTTAATAATTCTGTGTTGAAGATTACGCTATTATTCTGCAGCGGACTTTCCTAATAATTAATTTCTAATTAGTCTATGTAAGGGGACAAATCTATGTTGTTCTGTAGTTGTTCTACTTTTGTATAAACTCCATTTGTGTCTTTAAATTTGGACGAGAAAGCGAGAAGTTTTAAATGTATTTGGAATTTTTTGGAGTACGTATTAAGGGAAGAGCTGTATCACAAACAGCTCATTGTTATTTTTTTTATGATCAGTTTGTGGTTGTACTAGGGACCAGCCAACTTTCTTGCATAATGCGATAGTCAGTAGGAATTATTAGTCCACAACTTGAATTTAGAGATGATCGCAAATTTTGTTCTTAATGTTATATTTTAGTCTTATTATTTATTATTATTACTATTTATTACATTATTAAAGAGAACATTCCCTATCAAAATTCCATCTCCCTTACTTAATCTGTCGTAAGTTGGCAGGTCTGATGTTACATGCGCTCTAAGATTGTCAAAAATTACTTAACACATTCAGTTCAGTATTTCATCCATAACAATGACGCAAATTTATGGGAGGAAATCTTTACTGTCACTTCAGGAATAAAACATAATACAAGGACAAAATACATTTCATTCACTAGTAGACACTATTTCACAAATAGATAGCAACAGTCTTCGGATGGAGGACATGAAATGTTAAGATTCAGTAACGATAAATTGAATAAATTAAATTTATCATTACAGAATATTAGAAGATTAAGTGCTGAAATACATGTTTTTTTTTTTTTTTTACTTGTATAGACTGCGAAATTTGTTCCGATTTTCTGTACAAAAGTACTGAAAAACACTAGTGCAAAATTAATTTTTATTTTTATTCCCTTATAGCACACCCGTAATCCCTAGATCACGTAAGGCGAAATATACTGGGTGTTCAGTTCAAAGTGCGTCATGGCTCGCTGTATGCCGTCATATGGCTAGCCGATGGGCCTAGAGAATTGAATCTTCCTACACTTCCGCAGAGGCGTATTACCTATGTGCCAGAGAAGTTGCCTGGCTAGTACTGCTTTCATTCTGAAGAGTACTTACCGATACGTACGGTAACGCCTGTAATGGCAGGAATGTGAACTGTTTGGAAACATGTACTGAGGTGAGTTTTTTTTTTACTATCGGGATATGGGGAGAGGGTTAAGACGATTACATTCGTATTTGTTGACATTAGCCTCGACGGTAAACATGGACACGGAGCATTTGATTTGTGTTGTGGAATGCTGCCGTACGCAACAAATACCAAATAACAAATACCCTCCATACGACTTGCCAGCGCAAAACACATTTCGAAAGAGGTTATGGTAGCACATAGACCGTACAGACCGCCATCTGTTGCTACGACGTTCAAGTTATACCGTACACGTTCTCAATTTCAGATTGAACGCCTTGATTAATAGGCAATTCCCCTGACACAAAAGCTGAAACTCGCTTCAAATCGCTGACTCAACAGTGACGTCATGACACACTTTCAAATGAACACCCAGTAGTACTTGGTGTATAATTGTGTCTAGCGAAACAAATTACAAACCATAATGTATCACTCCACCGTTCTTGAATATTCATCACACCGTATTTTCAATAAATCTGTTCACATGGCAACAATCAAAGAGAAAAATTGTATTTATAAAACGATATTAATAAAGATATACAATAATTTTTTTATAACACTTATGCCACATTTACAATCTGTCTATAATAGACAATAAGTAAATATTATTAAGGAATATGACATGAGTGGAGATGTTATCCCATGACAACACTCCAAAAGAAAAATAACAATGTTTTAAATAGTTGTAGTAAAAATGAATGGAAGGTCAAGAGCGTTGGTCCTTTTAAGTCTTCTTATTGTTTGACTATTATCCAGCAAATTTAAAGCATGATGATTTGGATGTTGATTTAATCGGTGCAGGTATTTTTTGCTGAACTTAGAGATCTCTTCTTTTATAGTTGAAATGTTTAGATCATGATGAATGACATCATTACGTACATGCCATGGTGCAGTGACAATGGAACGTAAAGTTTTGGACTGATACCTCTGCAGTATTTCAATGTTTGGATTGCTAGCAGTTCCCCATAGTTGGATGCCGTATGTCCACATTGGTTTTAGTATGGCTTTATACACAAGAAGTTTATTTTCTAATGACAGTTTTGATTTAGGTCCCAATAACCAATAGATTTTTGATGTTTTAAAATTTAATCCTTTACGTTTAGTTTCAATATGTTTTCGCCATGTTAAGCGGCGATCTAAGTGCATACCTAAATATTTAATATCGTCTGCTTCAGGAAGTTCTTTGTTGTACAGTGTTACAGGATGACAGTTTTCAGTTCTGGTTCCAAAAGTAACATGGACTGATTTGTTTTCACTCGCTTGTATTCTCCATTTAATTAGCCAGTCTTCTGTTTCTTTCAATTCATTCTGCAGGTACAATAAAAATTAAATGGAAATATTTCGCTAGCAGTACTTCATGAGAGAAAACGTGTGATGCGACCGAGAACCAATCAAAGATCTCATACCACGTGTATGTGTATATCATTTCATTATTTTGATGGAAAAATTTTATCATATTGTTACATTTCAAGTGTCATGAAATGTCAACCACTGTTAGGGATGCAGCAACTAAAATCGAAATAAGTTCTGGTGATGATAAAGTTTCAATAACAACCTGGCCTCTCGTAGCACTGGAACAAGCAGGAGTGGGTTGAGGCCTGGCTCTCGTCTCCCAAGTGTGCTGTTCCCTCCCCTGAATGGCACTAGTGTCGCCGTGTGATTATACTTCACCCGTCACTTCATCTCAACGCTCCTTCAAACAAGAACTATTGCAGCTCTCGTAGTTCAGAGTGCACCACTTCCTGGATATTAACATTTTTTCTGTTACACATTTTTTGATACTTTATGCTCGACCATGCCGAAATGTAATAATTATACACCTGGTAGCAGAACTTTAATGCATGTCATTAAAGTACACCTACTCATTAAAGGTCAAGTCTTTCAGCCAATGACAGGTCAGCTTTCTACCGTTATAAAACCGCAAGTATCGATTATTCTTGGATATGCAATCGAAAGAGAATCAGCGAAAAGTCACGGAGGCTGGAAATCCAATACTGTCGCAGAAGGTTATGTTCTGTTACTATAATAACTAGCGTTAATTGTAAATAATATTCAAATAAATTCAATTTGTCATCTCGTTTTTCAATGTCTAATTTAATTCAATGTTATCTCTGTAGGTTCTTATGGCCTAGCAAGGTCAATGTGGACATCTGTTCCTCGGAAAAAATCAATACTTTCGCGTCTGCGCACATCTCACAACATACGGGACAATGGTCAAGGTCAGATACAAAGAAAATTAATAATATCAAGTTAGAAATATGGTCGAGCATAAAAAGTCGTATGAAACTCGCCTATAATGGTAATTAAGAAGCTCGTATGAAAATTATGAAACTCGCTTGCGCTCGTTTCATAAATATCCATACTCGCTTCTTAATTACCTTCATTATAGGCTCGTTGCATAATGTACTATTATATACCACTTCTCTCTATTTAGGCGGCATTTTCCCTGACGTATCACGCCGACTGATAGGAACTTATTATATAATTCTCCAGAAGTTAGTTGTCGATGGTCTTCTAGTGGTAATCGTAGTTACTTCTGAATGTAAGTCTCATTCATTCATTCATTCATTCATTCATTCATTCATTCATTCATTCATTCATTCATTTATTCATTTTATTCCATAGGTCTTACATGAGCAATGAAGCTTTAAGATGTGGAACAAGTCAAAATTTTACAATATTACAATTACAATTTTTACAAATTTTTATAGTTTTACAATTTAGTAATTTTCTACAATTTTTACAATGTTGTGCAATTTTTTACAATATTTTGGCGAGATATAGTGAGATGAGGTGAGGTCCGAGGATTCGCCAAAATATTACCCGGCATTTACCTTTTGGTTGGGTAAAGCCTCGGAAAAACCCAACCAGGTAATCAAATCAAAGGGGGGTAATCTAATCAAAAGGGTTGATGCCAAGGACTCGCTATACACCATCCGGCTTCAGTCCCACGGCTGTGAAAAACCTCGGAAGAAACCAAAGACGAAAGGGGGATCCAACCCAAGCCCCAACGCAGCTCTGGATCAGCAGCCCAGCGAGTCTGCCGACTGAGCTACATCGATGGCTCTACTAAAAGTATACAATACATAGCCAATCAGATTTAAATTTACAAACGCAAACGATCATTCATCAATTGAGCTATATGTATAATACAAAACAAGTTAGTTAATGAAATTTAAGGCATAAACAATTCAACAAGCTCTATACTATAATCTTTTCGCTGTAAGAAAAATCCTAATGTAAACAATAGCACGTGACTGAAGTGAGGCTTCATTGGTCGTTGTTTGGCGCCATAGATTCTGAGTACGTGTTCCCGCCTACTGTTGTACATTCTGTTTCATGTTAAACATTTCCCGTTACTCGTCAAGTAGGCCTAACCTCACTACTATGCATTCGTTTGCTTAGGAGACATTTACTTTATAGGCTAATTACTGCAATTAAATTATTTTTAAGTCTTATGTCTTCACAATGGACAGTTGAGGATGCAGAAGCCATACTTCAGTACCACGTGCTTACGTGAACAACTACGAGCTCATGTGACACCAGTTTGTTACAAGAACAGACTACCTTGGTATTACTGTTAATATTCATCCGCCTTCATAGTAGATAACATAATATATAAGTAGCTTTTTTTTTACATGGCGTTTTACATATGCGTGAAGTTAAATGTTTCATCGTATTTAACAACTAGAATTCAATTTTTTATTTTCAAATAATACAAGATTGCGGTTTCCAAATACGAACTATATTTCCCTGCGTTATGTGACTGTTTCGACTGGGAGCCAATCACGGGTATGACAGCAACGTGCCTATGTTTACATTAGGATTTTTCTTACAGCGAAAACAGTATAGAAAACAGATTTATCTTGTGGACCTGGGTTCGATCTCCAACGTTTATTACAGTGATACTTATGGTGGACAAGATAGGAGGAGTCCACGGCTGTGGAGTAACCGTTAGCATGCCTGACCATGTTAGCATGGTACCATAGTAAACATGGGGATACCAACATTCACATTCAACATTCACAAAGTAGGTGAAATAAGAATACATGGTGGTATGCCCACTTTGTGACCTCACTGTAATGAATGTATAATAATTATTTTTATGCTCGACCATGCCGAAATGTAGTAATTATACACCTGGTAGCAGTCCTTTAATGCACGTCATTAAAGTACACCTATTCATTAAAGTTCAGGTTTTCGATTATTCTCGGATATGCAATCGAAAGACAACTATCGAAAAGTCATGGAGGCTGGAAATCCAATACTGTCGCAGAAGGTTATGTTCTGTTGCTTGATAATTAGCGTTAATTGTAAATGATATTCAAATAAATTCAATTTGTCATCTCGTTTTTCAATGTCGAATTCAATTTCAAGGTTATATCAAGACTAATGTTTATCTTACTCTCTAGATTATATCAAGGTCGTCGACATTCGTTTCCCGGAAAAAATCAATACTTTCGCGTCTGCGTACATCTCACAATTTATGAAGTAGGCTATTGCACTCACTCACATAACAATAACATGAATACTTACGAATAATTTCAAGTTAGAAATATGGTCGAGCATAAAAAGTCGTATGAAACTTGCCTATAATGGTAATTAAGACGCTCGTATGAAAATTATGAAACTCGCTTGCGCTCGTTTCATAAACATCCTCGCGTCTTAAATACTACCATTATAGGCTCGTTGCATAATGTACTATTCTGAATTCCATACCTGATGTTACTGTTTCACTCCTAACGAAGTTTGATGGGCAAGTTATCAAATATAGTTTTGTTTGTGAGTGAGTGAGTGAGTGAGTGAGTGAGTGAGTGAGTGAGTGAGTGAGTGTACGTGTGTATAGAGGAGCTAGAAAAGTTTCTCTGTATTCAAGTTATAATTTGTTCATAATGTATAATATTCCGTGAGGGAAGAACATTATGAGTAATCCTGGAGATGCCACAAGAGACGGCTGAGGCAAGCTCCCTAAAGGTACCATTTGGGTGCACGCGACAGAGACAAGCGATCGAGACAGGCGACAGAGACAGGAGACGGAGACATCTCTCGCTAAACTGATATTGCGACAGAGGCAAGCGACAGGCGAAAGCGACACAACTCTCTCAGTATTCTAGAAGAGTTTGTTCAGAAAATACGTGCAAATATTCTGTGATATATGACTACAAAAGTGTTTAATTTCTCAGCAATATCCTTCCAGATGTTATCACGGGTATTCCCATCCTTGTACGACTCGTCCTCTGGATCAAACAATAATGGGTTTATCTGCTACTAATTGTACCAATTTGTCTTCTTCGCCAGTGAATTAATTTCTGACATTTTGGACAGGTATTTCACTCCACAAAACACGGGCTACATTAGACTGTCGCGAGACACTCCTGGTCCGAAAGTGGTCTCGTGCGCTTTGTCTCGGTCTTCCATCTCGGTCGCTTGTCTCTGTCTCGCGCTCTCAAATGTACTTCATATAATTCTATAGGGAGCAGACAGAAGGCGACTAGTCTCGGTCTCTTGTCTGTGTCGCTTGTCTCTGTCGCGTGCACCCAAATGGTACCTTAACGACCACCAGATATTTAAATTATTCCCTTTCGCTAGTCGGCCCCGTTAACGCTTCCCCGAAGTCACATCTCAATTCACGGCCAATATTGTTCATTGAGTATCTTCAGGTGAACTTTCGCAAATTTTTCAAGGAGGGAATAATAATTTGGCTGGCCATATGGCTTACATATGACATCACCGAAGTTTATAACATTTTCTGAGATGAAATAAAAGGCTACTTTATGAAATGAGGGGAAAAGCAAGAGTGAATAAAATTCAGCAGGTTCAAGGAAACGAGAGAATCTCAAGAAAGTGTTCGTTCTTCTATGTTTAATTCCAGTTGAGCCCGGTAGATGGGGCAGATGGTAGCACAAACTAACTCCTCATTTAAAGACGGGAAGGTGTTTCGTTTCATGCAGGCTATGTGAAGAATTCCACATGGTGTAAGCATCAGGTATTTGATAGAAATACGGCTTAGGCAGGCAGGATATGGTATAAATCTTTTCTTTATTTATGTGTAAGAAAGAACGTCGGGTTTGGAGTATTTTTAGAAAAAGGAAACACTAAATTTCTACACATCATTAATTTCCGCGAAACTCACCTTCGTCATACCATTCGCAGCACGAATTCCTAGATTTCCATCGCTTCTTCTTCCTGAGAGAGCACGAGAGAAATTTAACCACCAAAAGTATTACATTTTAGCTTGTTTTGCAGTATAATTCAAGTCACTGAAGTTGGCATTGGATAAGTAACGACTACGAAAATGTCAGTCAGTCACTTTCAATTTTTCAATGTATAGATAGGGATTCGATTCATGGCAAATTACGTAATACTCGTATTCTTGTAGAGACGGATACGAATAGGTTTATTTTCTAGAAAGCGGTTTTCCTAATAAATTTAATTTCATCTTAATACTTGTAATCTCGGTTTTTCTAAAATCTATAGAAGAGTAAATGATCTACACCCCTAAAGTATGAATAATTATGGACTATTATTGATTGCAGATTTAAATTATGTAAGGAGAAAAGGCGAATTGAAACGTAAAATTAGATATTTGTGTCACTGTAAAACAAAATACCAAATAGAATTAATCTGCTCTAGGAGTAAGTTACATTTCGCTACTCTGTAATTATTAATATTAATATTATATATGTGCGTGAATTGCATTATTATCAAATGCATTGTGGTTAGAGCGCAACTTAAATAGTATATTATGCAACGAGCCTATAATTGTAGTAATTAAGACGCGAGTATGTTTATGAAACGAGCGCAAGCGAGTTTCATAATTATCATACTAGCGTCTCAATTACCATTATAGTCAAGTTTCATACGACTTTTTATGCTCGACCATATTTCTAATTTGAAATTATTCATAAGTATTCATGTTATTCTTATCTGACTGAGGAGCGGAACTGACCTTGTGCAATACCTCGTAAATTATGCGCTGACGCGAAAGTATCGATTTTTTCCGAGAAGCAGATGTCGACATTGACCTTGACATTGAAAAACGAGATGACAAATTGAATTTATTTGAATATTATTTACAATTAACGCTAATTAGTATAGTAACAGAACTGACTGTATTTAAAATATAGGTGATTTATTGATTTATTGTTGTCTTTCGATTGCATATCCGGGAATAATCGATACTTGCGCTTTCATATTGCTACAATGTTATTTTCTGATTGGTGGAACACCTGAACTTTAATGAATAGGTGTACTTTAATGAGGTCCATTAAAGGGCTGCTACCAGACTTTTTATGCTCGACCATATTTCTAACTTGAAATTATTCATAAGTACTCATGTTATTCTTATCTGACTGAGGAGCGGAACTGACCTTGTGCAATACCTCGTAAATTGTGAGATGTGCGCAGACGCGAAAGTATTGATTTTTTCCGAGAAACAGATGTCGACATTGACCTTTACATTGAAAAACGAGATGACAAATTGAACTTATTTGAATATTATTTACAATTAACGCTAACTATTATAGTAACAGAACTGACTTTATTTGAAATATAGGTGATTTATTGATTAATTGTTGTCTTTCGATTGCATATCCGAAAATAATCGATACTTGAGCTTTCATATTCCTACAATGGTATTTTCTGATTGGTGGAACACCTGAACTTTAATGAATAGGTGTACATTAATGAGGTCCATTAAAGGTCTGCTACCAGGTGTATAATTACTTCATTTCGGCATGGTCGAGCATAAAATAAAATTAAAATATTGTCTCATTAAGACACAAACACAATGACTTTTCACCTTAACTTACCCTCATAAGCTTATTCCAAAAAATCATTCTTTTCATACCGTTGGTACAGGGCAGGAACATAAGATAAATGACTATGAATTCCGCGTAATAATGAAAAGTTAAAAAAAATTATTAGGTACCATATTTTTTGGAAAAATAATACATTCTTTCTATCTATAAGATGACACTTAAAAGTAAACATTCTGATAGGGACAGATAAAAAAGTTATTTTTTTTCTTTCACCATGTTAATAATGTCAAAAGAAGTGCTTACACAAATTTTGGCCACTCGACCGCAATTACGAGGGCCGTAAAAAAATAAGTTCGCCAGGGGCCGTTTAAAAGAAAGAAAACATAATTTCATTGGAAAAATTTATTGGAATAGACACAGCAATTGTTGAGCTATTTTTCAACATATTCTCCACCGGAATTGAGACATTCGTCATATCATGGGATCGACAGAGAGGTGCAGACGGCTGTCAAACGCTGGTTCCGATCCCAGGCGGCTGACTTCTACGACACAAGGATACAAAAATTGATCCCGTGGTATGACAAGTATCTCAATTCCAGTGGGGGATATGTTGACAAATAGCGCAACAATTTCTGTATCTGTTTCAATAAATCTTTCCATGCAATTGTGCTCTTTTTTCTATAATCGGCCCCAGGGAAAATCACTTTCTGGACGGCCTCTTAATTGCGGTCGAGTGGCCAAAATTTGTATAAGCATTTATTTTCACATTATTAACATGTTGGAAAAAAATATTTAACTTTTTTATCTGCCCCCGTCAGAATGTTTACTTGTTAGTCCTCCAGTCATGACCAACTCTCAGTAATTAAATCCGTGGTGTGTAATGTGTTATTAAAACCTTCCTACTCAGATGTGGGCATCAGACTGTTGAATTATAGACATTTAGGTACCTCGGATTAAATAGCATACCGGTAATGCTGAAATACGTACCGGGGTACTTGACTTAAAGTTTTGTCACAGATCTTTAGTTGACGTATAAGAGAAAATGATCACCGTAACTGAATGTTATTGTTATTATTGGAACACATGTTCTGTAGTAGTGAATTTCTGAAATAAATAAATAAATCTTATTAGTCCTACTATATAATACTGTATACTGGATTGATTAACATAGCGTTATATTTACTCTGTAATTTGCCAATTATAGCTACATTTTACATTTTTAGCTATGATATCTATACTTAACTCTTTTTAATGTATTTTTATTTGGTATTTTTCATTTATATCTATATCTGTGTCTTTTATTTAGGTAGTATCTATTTGTTTTGTTTTTTTTCCATTTTTAATTTTTAATTTGTAATTACACTTGTATCTTGCATTTGTTTCTATTTTATTTCTTTTTTTCATGTTATATGCAATTCTATGTTTTTTAAACAAATCTGTACTGTCTACTGTAATTGGGGCTTTGCCCTGTTAAATAAATAAATAAATAAATGAATGAATGGATGAATAAATAAATAAATAAATAAATAAATAAATAAATAAATAAATAAATAAATAAATACATTTGTGAACAAAATCATATTAGGGCATACTATTTTTCTCTGATCTTAGTTCATAAGAAAATTGGAGGATTTTCAAATCTTTCTTGACTTTTGGGTAAACTATTTTTCTCTGATCTTAGTTCATAAGAAAATTGGAGGATTTTCAAATCTTTCTTGACTTTTGGGTAACCTTATACTTCATATACTAAGAGGAAGAAAAAAATATGAGAGCCCGCAGAAATTATCATTCGTAACACTCGTGGAAGAGTGTGCTAATTATAAATGTAAAGAATAGAGGTACGTATTTATGTGGAGTACGTATACGTTGAGTAGGATTGTATTAATGCTGCTATTATTAGATTCTTTTTTCAGAATCCCAAAGCTTTTTGTGAAACAGTGCTAAACTTCACAGCTGAGTTTTTGATCCTATTTTTTGCAGCGCTTCACGTTGTTTCAGTTGTATCTGGTGAACTGCACGTGACTGGAAGGCGAGATTTGCGACACTATTTTCCACTATGGGCACAGTTCTTAACTTTTCTCTAGCGTCTATCTGCTCCGTTCCAGAAGCAGAAATCACTCCCTTATGGAATTCTCTGTTACAGTCAAGTGTATAGTTTTGTTTCTTCTATTTCTGATTCGAAGCTGCAATCAGGCATGCGTTCCACTCCCGTTTGGATCGATGACTTGATTCCAAGTTCACCACAACTGTAAGGCAAATGTCACGTAATTCCATGACGAATATTCAGACTAACCTCGCCAAATACTATCGCCAATTCCATCGAAGCTAGATAACGACATCATTGATACAGCGTAGTTAAATATCCGATTAAAAACATCTACAGAGTTTAACGGACGTGTTGGTCTAGTCTTTTACCGTGCAGGTAGGCCTATACAGGCCCTCGTTCCAAGGTAGCGTAAGGTATTTGAAAGGGACGGGGATTATGTAGAAAAGTGACATTTTCTTCCTGAAGGATGAATTTACATTCAGCGTATTCCGACCGGTGGACAACAATGACGTCACGCTGCAGCGAAATAGGAACAAAACTGCTGGAATGTTCGATGGCTGTCATAGCGACTGTATAAGTTGTTGTCTGTGCTACGCTAGCAAAATTTTGCGAATTTCCGTATTGCCATCTCGTTCAAAGAAAAGAGAGCATAAACAATTTCTTGAACCGGTAGTAATAACTGGTCCGTTGACATGTTCGCTCATAAGCCATTAACATACTGTTTTTTAACGTTGTGCTCATTACAAACAATATAGCAGAACTAAATCAGAACACACCGCCATGACACAACAGTGTGCGATGTCATTCGTCTGCTAATTCTCGCCCTATACAAGAACCAATCAGATTCACTGATGGCGGCTGATGGAGACTGTCACCACCTCTGCAAGCTGATGGCACCGATGCGACACCGGTGGAGCATCAGTGAAGCCATCGGTGAAATTCGGAACACCTTGATACCATCAGATTGCTCAGCGCTGAGATTCGGAATACGCTCATTGTGGGAAGCAAAACTGTAGGTCAGGTTTGCAGAACTGGGCGACAATTGTGGCGTTATGTCACTCATCGGAATACGTCACTCACTCCTTCCTTCCAACCCCGTGTCATTGACTTGGCAGGGGAGGGGATTTGTATTCAGTGTCTGTCTTATGTGATGGCGTACGAGCCACAGATACGTCATTCAACGTTTTCCCCATGCTTTCCACCCCTCTCTCGCCAGTTCCGTATCTCTGCTGCATGATAAAAATGTAATTTTTAAATAAATGTTGTGCAATACTTTTGGAGTGATCCTCGTATTTCATGGTTCTCAATGAAAACGCATCAAATGTAACTAAAACTCCTACAACCTTGTTAAAAGGTCAATTTTTTTTATTTTATTGATTATTTTACAACGCTGTATCAACATCTAGGTTATTTAGCGCCTGAATTAAATGCAGGTGATAATGCCGGTGAAATGAGTCCGGGGTCCAGCACCGAAAGTTACCCAGCATTTGCTCGTATTGGGTTGAGGGAAAACCCCGGAAAAAACTTCAACCAGGTAACTTGCCCCGACCGGGATTCGAACCCGGGCCACCTGGTTTCGCGGCCAGACGCGCTGACCGTTACTGCACAGGTGTGGACTTAAAAAGTCAATCTTGATTATTAATGATCATGGTGACAGTGGTGGTTGTGGTAATGGTAGTGGTGGTACAAGTTGTGGCAATGCTGGTAATGATAATGACGTTGATGACAATGGTTATTTTCTTCATATTGTAAATTATTTATTATTTATATATTTATTTATTTATTTAATTATTTATTTATTTATGTATTTATTTGTTTATTTAACCTGGTAAAGATAAGGCCATCAGGCCTTCTCTTCCCCTCTACCAGGGGATTACAACTACAATATTAAGAATACAATTACAATTATAATTACAATTAATATTAAATTTTAAAATACAATAAAAATCAAAGTACTAAAAGATTAACTGATTAATAAAAGCTAGACAGTTTATTGTAAAAGTTACGAAGAGAGAAACATTTTTTCTTATCAATTAAGTAAAAATTAAACTATTCTACGCGGTAAGAAAATACTTAATAAGCTTGCTTTTGAACGCTACTAAATTCCGACAGTCTCTGATGTCACTGGGTAGGGTATTCCACAAGCGCGACAGCGAGATTGTGTATGATGATGACTACGATGATGTCTTATGTGTTGGTATGGCTAGTATGCGCCGGTGTGCCGGAATTTTGTCCCGCAGGAGTTCTTTTACATGCCAATAAATCTACTGACATGAGCCTGTCGCATTTAAGCACAATTGCTATGTACACAGGCCGGGATCGAACCAGCACTCTACCGACTGCGCCACTCAGACCGACTATATTTTCATATTCTCCACTCGAAATAGATAAATGGGAACGTCTTTACAGTACATAAGGCCCTTCACAGTGGCGAGACAACGATCGTGCAATGACTTAAGAAAAGCGATTTAGAGTTTTAACTGCGCTGTTATGGGCTATGTAGTTAACCCAAGGTTTCATTCTACAATCCCCAGGCGAGAAGTTTACCTAAATTACGGTGACAACCTCCGAGGAGTCTCCGGTACAAAGTTTGCTTTGTTTATGCAAATTCTAGTAGCGCATGTGTCATCACGCAGAACCCGTGACCAGAAGTAAATCTGCCAGCTCGCCGCGCTGAGGGTTAATAGCCTGGGGATTTTCATGCTTCCTTAATACGACCGAAGATTTCCTTTAATTATAATTTATACTGTGTGGGTATTGTATCTCTACGCAGTTATTGCCTCTCGGCGAACAACCTTGTGAATATGTATGATGATTGTGTATTACGAGCCTTCACAAAAGGTCTCTCGAGGATGGAAAATGAAGCTAAAGGTGATCATCTCACATTTTTAAACAATAATCTAACGTGAAACGACGAAATCGTTATCTAAGTGAAATTTTAGATATTATTCCATCTTCCATATTCGCTTGCAACGCCCAGTTAATTTGAATGTATTAATATTATTAACCTACAGTTAAGGACTGGGAGAAATGTGAAATAATATTCGAAATTATATTGTGAAATTCGGTGCCCACCCATCGTCGCGATCAGAGGTCTGCATCGGACGTTTTCGCTCGAGCGCCAAGTAGTTCATAGCATAATCCGATAGGTGGCGCACATGCATGATGGGTAAAATTGTCGCGAGCGATAAATCCTCGAACGATATAAGCCGAGCTTTAGACATTCGTTCTTCTTAGAGTGATGAACTGTGTAGTAACATCATAGATGTTTATCATTTCAAAACTTTGCAGTGTTTAACTAACCTCTCCATAGTACAACTACAAAACTTGCTTTAAATTGTAATATAAATGTTGTAGGTAAACTTTTTTTCTTCCCACCCACGCAGGAGTAATTTTGTTTTTGCCACATCTGATAGATGTTATTGGATGTAAATGTAATTATTATAAACGGAGAACAAAATGACGATAATGCAAGAACTGTATCAAGTTTTCTAGTAATAATAATAATTTATAATAATTAGTGTATCAATCTTTGCGTCTGTAACAGTTGTCCCGCTTGATTATTCGTTTTATTTTATTTTCTGTGACGTTATCTCTGTACTAATATTGTTATTAATCTACTGCTATATCAATAATATTTTGTAAAAGTTTCTACATTGTCGCAGTATATAGGCGGAACACTATGTATGGACCTATCATATTATATACGTGGTACATCAAATATTGAATAATTATTAATTAGGAATAATAACTGTATATCGAAGTTTTTCATACTATTTTATTTATAACTTCATGTTCCTGTTTTGGTACGTTCCATTGACTGTTCCATTAAACGTTTGTCATAAACGCAGAAAATAAAGCCTTATTTTTACCGTGCGAGCAAAACATATGTGTATCTTATCTGTCGCCTTCCATACAAGATAAGACATGTCGGTGAGATGACCTTGTACTGTGCTTCTATTTATTACGAGCGTATCACGAAAAATCTTATCTCACTCGAGGGTGCGACATTCGACCGAGTTCAAGCGAGCGATTTAACGCCAATGTAGCACTCTGGTCACTATGCACTTCGAGAGTTACGACAGGTAGCGAAATTCTGTTACGAAAACTAGCTATAACGGCTAGGGGGATCATCGTGCCAACCACACATACCTCTATTTTGGTTGCATGACCGTCCACTTCTGTTTCAGCATGTGGACGTGAGACCAGCAGCTAGTATGGATCTGGGTCCTTAAAGAGTTGTAGCGCCAAGGATTATTATTATTATTATTATTATTATTATTATTATTATTATTATAAACTTACAAATGGCTTTTATAGAACCCGTAGATGCTTTGCCGCCATCACACATACCCGCCATCAGTCCCTATTCTGAGCAAGATTAGTCCAGTCCATACCATCATATCCCAACTCCTTCAAATCCATTTTAATATTATCCTCCCATCTACGTCTCAGGCTCCCAAAAGGTATTTTTCCCTCTGGTTTCTCAAATAACACTCTATACCCATTTCTGCATTCACCCGTAAGTGCTACATGCCCTGCCCATCTCAAACATCTGGATTTAATGTTCTTAATTATGTTAGGTGCATGCAGTTCTGTGTTGTGTGACTTTCTCTATTCTCCTGTAACTTCATCCCCTTTAATCCCAAATATTTTCCTAAGAACCTTATTCTCAAACACCCTCAGCCTCTGTTCCTCTCTCAAAGTAAGAGTCCAAGTTTCACAGCCATACAGGTGAGTGACTTTTTCAAATTGTTGTACCTTACGCTGTACTTTATAAAACGATTTTATACAATAATTTTTAAATTCTTCTCTTCAAATCACAGAGAGCTTTTGCCGTCTAGCTGTATTAAATTTTACAAAATAATAATAATAATAATAATAATAATAATAATAATAATAATAGGATAGGTTTCGAAGTAAATCCCGAAAAGACTAATTATTTTATTCTTGACAATCACGAAAATGAATATTTGCAACAACCCCAAGTACTTACCTCTTATATTTCTTATAGTCAATAATTATATAGAAACCGATTAAAAACCTACTACGCGTCTCTAAGCGCTGATATCGCCACTGCACATAAGACATCGTAGGTGATTACGGAGCGCGGGGCATTGAGGGCATCAAGTATTCTGCTAGTTCGTGGTATCAACACCGGTCAATTTATAAGGGACGGGTAGTACAGGTTTACTTATCTTAAAGTTGAAAAATTGAGATTCTAATCCCAAGAGTGTTGCGAACACTTTTCCTCTACAATGTACGACCCAACATCTTGTGTTTCTAGTGTAGAAAAGTTTTAATTTCAGAATATGTATGGCAAGACTTTCCTGTGTTAAATTTCAACGTACCTCGTTTACATGTTTCGACCTATTTATGGGTCATCTTCAGAACTGGTCGTTGTTGGTCTTGGCGCCACTTGTTCTGTTTCCTGTGAGGGTGTGTTCCTGTGGTATAGTGTAGAGTCAAAGAGTGTGTGTGATTTGAAGTTGAGTTGTGTGTTGAGACTAACATACGAAAACAAAAACACACACAAAATTGCAACCTCATTCAAGAAATTAAATTACAACTTCGCATACAGAATAAATAACACTATACAAAAACATCTCGACACACAAACAACACAAACAAACAAATGCAACCACACAGGTGTTTACAAACTCAAATGTAACACCTGCAACAACTTCTACATAGGACAGACAGGCAGATCATTTCAAACACGTTACAAAGAACACATCACAGCCATAACAAAATTACAAAACACATTCACATGTGCAGAACACATCACAAATGATAACCACACCCACAGAGACATCAACACAGACATGGAAATACTGCACATCCAACCAAAAAGCCAGGAACTCAACACACTAGAACAATATGAAATATACAGACACACAAAAACACACCCCAACGAAATTTTCAACACACAACTCAACTTCAAAACACACACACTCTTTGACTCTACACTATACCACAGGAATACACCCTCACAGGAAACAGAACAAGTGGCACCAAGACCAACAACGACCAGTTCTGAAGATGACCCAGAAATAGGTCGAAACATGTAAACGAAGTACGTTGAAATTTAACACAGGAAAGTCTTACCATACATATTCCGAAGTGATACAGTGTTAAAAGTTGTGTAATCAAGATGTATTTTTAATTTCAATTATTTTCCCGGATTTCAATGATGATAGACATGATACAAGCTTGACCATTCGAAACTGCTTGTATTTATATTTGCGAACGTGCATATTTTAATAGCTTTTCAGCCATTTCTATTATGTTTCTATCAAGTAGGACAGCTACATCGATGCTCTGTCATTATTATGTCAAAATATGACGTGATGCATGGTTTGTTAACATCTCTCTCTCCCTCTTTTTTCACTCAGTTTTTAAGTGTTCAATAGTACCATGACATTACACATCATCACAACAAGTTCTGTATCAACTTTTGACTCCCTCATTTTCCCTGCATTAGAGAACTTAATAATTTACATTTTATTTTATGTCCAATAAAGTACTCTTTTGGTAGCAATTTAGGATATATTGAGATCGCCTGATTTGTTATTACTAAAATCTAATGGATTATTATTAGACCTACCATCATCATCATCCTTATTATCACCATCTCTGTCTCTTCGCTACTCGACTGGTAACCGTGTTTATTGTAAGATCAGCTATTCGCAGTTTTAAGAACAGTTTGAATGTGTATGCAATCGTAATAAAGTTCTTGCCACCGCTCCTTTCGGACAAAAAAAGAAACAATAGGTATTATAGATTTACAACACGTAAATTAATCTTCTTTATGAATCAGAGAACGACGAGTAAAATTAAAATTCAACGATTATATATATTGGCAGTATTTCTTTCTCTCCAGTGGCGAGTGACATCATTTGCGTCATTGACTCAAGCGTCCTCAACTAGGAGTGAAGCGCTGAAACTATATTTCTTTCTGCCGTTGTAAACGTTACCGAGCCGCTCCAGTAGGCGAACTACATAGCAGCGCATGGCTATGCTTAAGGGGTTAGGTACAGCTTATAGCAGTAGAATTTTGGAAATATTCAACATTTTCTTCCTCCATTACTGTCTCTTGTACAATAATGAAAAGTAGTATGTTTAAAACCCTGTCTTTCTGCTATGTGAAAAAAATATTTTTACGATTAAAAAAATTATGCACATTTTTTTCTTTTTTTTTTTTTTTTTCAAAATTCAGTTCACTGTGCAGTAATGAAGCGTTTCCCACATAACTCAAAAACTATCCAACATTCTGTGATGGCATTTTTTATGTTTATTTATGCATGTCATATCTACAATATAGTGCAAGATCACTTCTCTACCTTTGATAGATTGTCCGATAAGAAATAAATTCATTTTTAAAAATGGTGAAATATCAGTATTTTATTTTGATACAAAATAAAAAAAATATTTATTAAGGAATGTACGTAGTTGAAAGAGCATGATATTGTAAACATGAGTTTCAGCAATAAAATAAAAGAGAGAGAACATGAAAAAGTTAACAAGTTCATGAGTCATGAAGGAAACGCTTCATCACTGCACAGTGAACTGCCACCGTTTTGAATTTTGAAAAAAAAAAAAAATATAATAATAATTCTTTTAAATCGTAAAAATTTTTTTTTTTCCTATAGCAGAAGGACAGTGTTTTACACATATTGTACAATACAGAGTAATGGAGGAAAAAATGTTGAACATTTCCAAAAATTTTACCGCTGTAAGCTGTACCTAACCCCTTAACGTAACAATGATGGTGTGACGGTAAATATACCACGTAAACCTACCACTAAGCACAGCCTTTGTCAATCACAAATTCAACTTAAGATCTCGTCGGGATTCAAACTCAGATTACCAGCGTGGGAAGCCGACCTTCTTGTTATCCGTCAGTATAACATCTCATACACAATATTATGTCAGCCACGTTATGAGTCTCAATATTTTAAAATTAGGTCATGGTGATACAGATTTTTACTTAGACCAGCAGTCATCAGCAAAGTGCACCCTCGGGCTAGCGTCTCTTACCCGCGAGTAAGAGATGCACTAGCATGCTTCCGTGGGTGCTGGCTGGTATGTCTTCTCCCTCTCCCTTCTGCACGACAGTGCATATTTCGAAACAGTCTTTACCCGTTACCCATCTCAGCGGATGCTGACGACCACTGATTTAGACTCTTAACTGTAGACACGAAGCAAATAATAAAATTATTATCAGTGCGAAGAAAGCCCCATCATAATTCTGTTTTCTATTAGTGCCGTATTTCTGCATACTCTGTGGTTATGCTTATCTTGTAAATCAATTCTCTTTGCATAATCTTGTAGCTTGTTGCATATTCTATTTTTATGGTATAGGCCATAAATCGAGCGAGTAGCAAGGTTTTTATAACTTTACAAGCATCTGGGGAGCATTTCTGACATTCCAGCTCATTCATGTTACAAGAGGTTCGCTAGAAGCAGGTTCCATTGCTTATTTTATATCGAAATACAGAATGAATAAAAGTACTACGGAAAAAGTCTGAGACGCACTCGTAGAGCTCCAACAAGAAAGATAAATAAACACTATTCAGTTTGTTATTCATTAGTTCTATTGTCACTGCCAGTTTTAAAGCAAAGAATGGAAAATTGTTACCCACTTATGTTTGTTTATTTACACCCGATATTTTCATTCCCATAGGCTAATATTTTTCTATATTAGTTGAGATTCAAAACTTAATTACAGAGATAGTCTGTTTGATTCCCGCAGCAGCAGTGAAGATTTAGGTAATTTTCATTATTATTATTATTATTATTATTATTATTATTGTTATTATTATTATTATTTCTTTTATTCTATAGGGATGGTTGTGAAACTTGGACTCTCACTTTGAGAGAAAAAGGGAAGTTAAGGCTGTTCGAGAATAAGGTGTTCAGTCGTGTTGCTGCATCAATGGACTCAGGTCAGCCTCTCCTGAACCATTTTGTAAGTATCTTTAACCATGTCTTCAAAATTTATATCCTCTTCTTAGTTCTCAATTTAATAAATTCTCTTACATTACCCCATTATACTTTTATAGAGCTTTGATTTCATACACCCATAAAACAGCAGCACGAGCGACCTACATACTGTAGCATGTTTCATTATTTTGGGAAGTGCACCTGCCTGTATTTGAAGATTGTTATGCCTTTATTCTACTTTTTTGTACACTTATCAATTAGTACAATGTTAATTGGCTATTCCATGTTTTTCATGGTGTTAATTTCATGCTACATGTATATTTTTAATGACATATGTTCAAACTACCTACTACGCCAGTTTTTTTTAACATTTTAACGATTGTTTTAACCTAAATATTTTAAGTGTTCATAATTTGTTACTATGTTCTCCTTTAATATGACCTGAAGATGCCATGGTTATGGCGAAAACATTTGTCAAAAACTTTTAAATACCATTTCATGTAATATCATAGAGGTTCAACGTGTGTACTACTGATAAGTAATTTGACTGTAATAAACCTACACTATTTGATATTGATACTAAACTTATCGGACCCAACATGCCTTTAAAATATTTGGGGCTAAGAGGGATGAAGTTACAGGAGAGTGGAGAAAGTTACACAACGCACAAATGCACTCATTTTATTCTTCACCTAACATTAGGAACAATAAATTCAGACGTTTGAGATGTGCAGGGCATGTAGCACGTATGGGTGAATCTAGAAATTCATATAGAGTGTCAGTTGAAAGATCTGAGGGAAAAGATCTTTGGGGAGGCCAAGGCGTAGATGGGTGGATAATATTAAAATAGATTTAGGGGAGTAGGATATGATGCTAGAAAATGGATTAATCTTGTTTAGGATAGGGACCGATGGCGGGCTATGTGAGAGCGGCAGTGAACCTCCGGGTTTCTTAAAAGCCATTTGTAAGTAAATTCTTTAAAACAGAATTGGACTCTCACTTTGAGAAAGGAACATAGTTTAAGGATGTTCGAGATTAAGGTGCTTAAGAAAATATTTGGGGCTAAACGAAGTTACAGGAGAATGAAGATAGTTACACAGCGCAAAACTGCACGCACTGTATTCTTCACATGACATAATTAGAAACATTAAATCCAGTCGTTTGAGATGAGCAGGGCATGTAGCACGTATGGGAGTATCCAGAAATGCATATACAGTAGAATTACTTCAAATATAAGTAAACAATAAAAGTGGTTAGGTGTTCATTAGAAAGAAGAGAAAATTTTAAGGGGAGAGGTTAGAAAGCAAATTGAGAGTGTGTATTATAGTAATAGAGGTAACAAAGGTAAAATAAGATGACTGCACACGTCAATGAAAGTTTGTATGTGTTATTTTAATTAGAAGGTAATGGGGAGCACGAATACATAGATGTGGTGGCGACCCATTACCAAATAAGAGTTGTAGAAATAAATATATCAATATCAATATCAATATACAGTAGAATGTCAGTTGAAAGACGCGAGGAAAAAGATCTTTGGGTTGCCGAGACGTAGGTGGGAGGATAATATTAAAATGAATTTGAGGGAAGTGAGATATGATGATAGGGATGGATTCGTCTTGCTCAGGATAGGGACCGATGGCGGGCTTATGTGAGGGCGGCAATGAACCTCCGAGTTCTCTAATAGCCATATGTAGGTATGCACTATTAATTACCAAAAACGACGCAAATTGATAACTGTATGTCACTGCTAAAGCCAAAGATATCGTACATCTTAGGATAATATACTGTAAGCTAGCATTTATGAAACAACTTCGTTTAAAGTCGAAGAAACTGTACAAATATATTAAGTATGGTGTTAAACAACTATTTTCAAAGAGGTACAAGGATTTTTGGGATTTTGTACCATAATTTGATACAGAAACAACTAACATTTCGGCGGTATATATCAGTTCCAGCACCAGGAATACAAATAAAGGGAAATTTATTTGATTATTTAGCGAAACCGAAAGAATAATTCTTGGTAACAGATTCATTAGATGGAATGCCCTCTCATCGCGTTCCCTGATCATGGAATCGATACGTTAATTACAAAATGATACTGTTTCTGAATGTATGGCATGGTGCAAAAACTAAAACAATCTCAAATATATATATATATATATATATATATATATAAAACTTACATTTATTTATTAAAGAACTAGCCGTACCCGTGCGCTCCGCTGCACCCGTTAGAAATAAATATAAAGTAATTACATAATTAAAATAGGACGTGTGATCCAGGGAACATTCGTGTTTGATAGAAGGATAAATCGTTTAATATGTTACTTAATTTAAATTGCATCCAAATAATTAAAATGCGATCATTTTGGTCCAGAGACACTCATTTGGTGCAATGACAATTCCTTTAACATGTTTCTTAATTTTTATTACATGCAACCATAGTTTAATGAAGATTGACATCATTTAGACTTAATGTGTATATTTTATTTTACTTGTTATAGGTTTCCATTGAATTATGGTAATAACTTAATTTTAACCCTTGTTTTCTACGTATTCAGTAGATGGCGCTTGGCCCACTATGGTTGTGAACCCTTCAAATAACTTAAATTATATTATATAATATTACATATTATATTATATTATATTATATTATATTATATTATATTATATTATATTATATTATATTATATTATATTATATCAGAAGTTACTCTAATAACATTATAGCATTATGTCCATCTAGAGAAACTACACTTTCCAATGGTGAAATAATAATTAACTATACAAATCGGTTAATTTAGCTTCCGATATTACTTCATACAAACACAGAAACATTCTCTGTAGGCTATCTTTCATAGCTTTCGATTGTTGCTGTCCAAGGCCCCTTATAGACGAAGTCATTTGTTTTTTAATTCATTACACGGCCTTAGATGGCAGTTATTTTAATTTTAAAACTCATTTATCTCATTAAATATCAGTCCTATCAAACTTTTTCAAGGAATAAAACTTATCGAAAATTATTTTAAAGAAACCTTTGTTATGTAACATTTTTCACAAAAATCAATAATAAGCGAGATATTTCGATTTATTTAATTCAGACCACCTTATAACCCCCCTTTTAAATAATGTATTTTGAATACCATATAGCCTAAAATCTAAGTTGCAACGAACTTAATTTATATTCTAATTTTCATCGAAATCCGTTCAGCCATTATCGCGTGAAAAGGTAACAAACATACAGACAGACAGACATACAAACAAAAATTAAAAAAAAAGCGATTTTCGGTTTCAGGGTGGTTAATTATATATGTTTTTGGAAAATCGAAAATTACCAGAAAAATTTCGGCTACAGATTTATTATTAGTATAGATTTAATAAATAAGATTCATCATAAGTATTTTCAGGTCCATCACCTTGAAGAATGTCTTTCTCCTTTTTAGTCGTAGTACATGTTGTTTGCCTGTAGTCGATAATCTAGTAACTTTTCACCAGTACAGTTTCATCCATTCACTGTGGATTAATAGATTGTAGAAAAACCGCAACGCGGGAACCACACTGTCGGTCGATCAGCTCGCAGATTCCGGTTACGCAGAGATAGTGTTATCGGGAGTACGAAATACAGAATCGTCAATTCAACACCTAAAACTTATTCTTCTTCTCCTTCTTGTAGTAATAAGGTTTGGGCCTATTAGGCTGTTCAATCTTCTACAGAGAGACTCTTTAGTGATCAACTTATAGTTTCCCATAACTTTGAAACGGAACCGTAATAATGTAAAATGTTACTAAATATACACAGTTAAATACTACTCACTCAGATTAAGAAAGGAGATCATTAAACTGTCTGCTATCTTGTTCTAAATATTTGTTATATTTGTTTACTTATTTTATTTATTTAGCTAGCTAGCTAGTGAGTACAAATCAAAATTATAAAACAAAAATGTTTCTAGCCACTACCTTAAGAGCCAGACTTGTGTATGGTGTGGTCTTAGCCAATAATATAACATAAAATTTACAAAGACAGTTTAGTAAATAGGTCTTGCTTACTTACTGGCTTTTAAGGAACCCGGAGGTTCATTGCCGCCCTCACATAAGCCCGCCATTGGTCCCTATCCTGAGCAAGATTAATCCATTCTCTATCATCCTATCCCACCTCATTCAAATCCATTTTTATATTATCTTCCCATATACGTCTCGGCCCCCCCTAAAGATCTTTTTCCCTCCGACCACCCAACTAACACTGTATATGCTTTTCTGGATGCGCCCATACGTGCTACATGCCCTGCCCATCTCAAACGTCTGGATTTAATGTTCCTAATTATGTCAGGTGAAGAATACAATGCGTGCAGTTCTGTGTTGTGTAACTTTTTACATTCTCCTGTAACTTCATCCCTCTTAGCCCCAAATATTTTCCTAAGCACCTTATTCTCAAACACCCTTAACCTGTGTTTCTCTCTCAAAGTGACAGTCCAAGTTTCACAACCATAAAGAACAACCGGTATAACTGTTTTATAAATTCTAACTTTCAGATTTTTTGACAGCAGACTGGATGATAAAAGCCTCTCAACCGAATAATAACACGCATTTCCCATATTTATTCTGTGTTTAATTTCCTCCCGAGTATCATTTATATTTGTTACTGTTGCTCCGAGATATTTCAACTTCTCCACCTATTCAAAAGATGAATTTCCAATTTACGAGACATAATCATATACTTTGTCTTTTCGGGATTTACTTCCAAACCTATCTCTTTACTTGCTTCCAGTAAAATTCCCGTGTTTTCCCTAATCTTTTGTGGATTTTCTCCTAACATATTCACGTCATCCGCATAGACAAGAAGCTGATGTAACCCGTTCAATTCCAAACCCTCTCTGTTATTCTGGACTTTCCTAATGGCATACTCTAGAGCGAAGTTAAAAAGTAAAGGTGATAGTGCATCTCCTTGCTTTAGCCCACAGTGAATTGGAAACGCATTTGACAGAAACTGACCTATATGAACTCTGCTGTACGTTTCACTGAGACACATTTTAATTAATCGAACTAGTTTCTTGGGAATACCAAATTCAATAAGAATATCATATAAAACTTGTCTCTTAACCGAGTCATATGCCTTTTTGAAACCTATGAATAGCTGATGCACTGTACCCTTATACTCCCTTTTTTTCTCCATTGTGTGTCGAATAAAAAATATCTGGTCAATAGTTGATCTATTATTCCTAAAACCACACTGATGATCCCCAATAATTTCATCTACATATGGAGTTAATCTTCTCAAAAGAATATTGGTTAGTAAATAGGCCTATAGTAATTAACTTAATTCAAACTGATAAATAAGTTTAAGTAGTGACGAATCATTCGCTGTAGTTCCCGTTGAGAATTGGAGGCGATGTTTTCCCGGATGTTATTTTTCAGTTGTGTCAGGGTTTGTGGATTACATTTGTACGCTTTGTTTTCTACAGTTTCCAGAGATAAAAGCCTGAAAATATCGAGAGATCTAAAACGTACCGCATTGTATCTAAAGTAGTAGTAGAATTAATATATTTTTCCATAAATTCATTTCTTACGGTTAGGGAAGCAAAGTATAGTTTAACAGGCATGCATGTCACTTATAAAGGCCGATTTCTGTAAACAGAAAACTAATATTACAGCCAGGGAACATTCGAAACATAGCGCTTCCGTTCTCGAGTTAAATTTACTAGAAACCAAAGAGAGAGACAAAGTTCTGTGAAGTGATGTAAACTATGAGATGACGTTCCCAGCTACTCTATGTTTTCAAAGGAAACAATTTTATGGATTTTAATCGCCCTTAAAAAGCAATTATTGCTTTGGCCGCCGTTGAATTCTCAAACCTCTCATAGAATTAGTCATTAAGCATCTGAAATGCAACTGTATTCCGCTTCAGGGAATAGATTTATTCAGGTTCACTGGTTGCTGTCTAGACGTAAGTTATAAATGACTTTGAAAGCTGAAGGGAGATTCTAATATCGTGACCATACAGAGATGTATTTCGGGAAAGATATTACAGTGGAAGAGACGTGCACGCTCACTAGCGATGAAAATACCTAAAAATTGTACAATTTAAGGAACGAGTCAGTAGGTTACTCACAAACTGTTCACAATGCTTTTCTAATTTTTCCCTATTTTTATCACGCGTTCAACTGTACAGGGTTAGTTAAAAGTCCCGCACCACCTAAATAACTTTTGAAGCATGTGGTTCAGTGATATGAAACTTGGTATATGAGAATAACCATATACTAAGTACTCAATAATACTATTACCGAGTTTTTTATACTTCCGGTTTAACCGGAAGTAACTCCAACTCTCTTATTTTAAATGGAACACGCAATATATTTTTCATTTTTGAATAAAGCTCATTAAGAGCTTTTCAAAAAGTACCCACACTTGATACTTCTGTACAAATTCAGCGTTACTAAATAAAAATGGAATTGGTGCAAGATATTCCTAAAGCCTGGTTAAATCATTCCTTAAATGGTTTCTATGATCGAGTGACACATTGTAAAGCAGCTGAGGGCTACCAATTTGAACACGTAATTTAGAAGATGAGCTAGCTTTGTTTTGTTTTTATTAAGGAAGGAGTATTTTATTATTTTAATATTCGATACACTTTTCTGTTTTCTTGACTTAGCAACACTGAATTTGCACAGAATTATCAAGTGTGGGTACTTTTTGAAACGCTCTTAATGAGCATTATTCAAAAATAAAAAAATATATTGGGTGTTCCATTTAAAATAAGAGAGTTGGAGTTACTTCCGGTTAAACCGGAAGTAGAAAGAACTCTGTAATACTATTATAGAGTTCTCAGTATATGGTTATCCTCATATACCAAGTTTCGTATCACTGAACCGTATGCTTCAGAAGTTATTTAGGTGGTACGTTTATTATTTTAATATTCGATACACTTTTCTGTTTCCTTGACTTTGTAACACTGAATTTGTACAGACGTATCAAGTGTGAGTAATTTTTGAAAAGCTCTTAATGACTACTATTCAATGTAATATATTGGGTGTTCCATTTAATATAAGAGAGTTGGAGTTACTTCCGGTTAAACCGGAAGTAAAAAACTCGGTAATACCATTATTCAGTTCTTAGCATATGGTTATCCTTACATACCAAGTTTCATGTCACTGAACCGTATGCTTCAAAAGTTATTTAGGTGGTGCGGGCCTTTTAACTAACCCTGTATAAGATTGACGTTTCTACATTTCTTCAACAATTCTTGGCGAAAGTCTGATATTTCATTACATAAAATGTTATAATAATTTATCATATTATTTCACTGTCATACTTTAATCTCGCATTTTTTCGAGAACATTACGTAGTTTAGATCATGTAAGAAGAATGGAAAATTCAAGAATCCCAAAAATTATGATGCAATATAAACCTAGAGGACATCGTCGACCAGGAAGACCTTTAAGAAGACTGCTAGATGGGGCCGAAACAGGTCTACAGAGGCCTAATTCGTGAAGGATGATGATGATGGTGATTACGTAGTTTATCATTAATTCATAAAAATATTTAGAAATGCAATGTATTACAAACAAAAAAATAGTACAAAGATTTAAGAAAGCTTTGTGTTAGCATACGATGAAAGAGTAATGGAACAGAGAAAAATTCTCTCCGGCGCCGGGATTTGAACCCGGGTTTTCAGCTCTACGTGCTGACGCTTTATCCACTAAGCCACACCGGATTCCACCCCGGCGTCAGAAGAATCGCCTCAGTTTTAAGTTCCAACTCTTGGGTTCCCTCTAGTGGCCGCCCTCAGCACTACGTCATAGATATCTATGAACCAAGGACCGAAGTCCACACATGTGCTGAGGTGCACTCGTAACGAGTGACTATTTGGCCGGGATCCGACGGAATAAGCGCCGTCTTAAATCACGAAGTGATTTACGCATATCATATATATTATTTTAATGTACCGAAGTACATATGATATTTCCATGCAGATATTCTGCGTCATCATACGATGAAAGAGTAACGGAAAAGAGAAAAATTCTCTCCGGCGCCGGGATTTGAACCCGGGTTTTCAGCTCTACGTGCTGACGCTTTATTCACTAAGCCACACCGGATTCCAAGAGTTGGAAATTAAAACTGAGACGATTCTTCCGACGCCGGGGTGGAATCCGGTGTGGCTTAGTGGATAAAGCGTCAGCACGTAGAGCTGAAAACCCGGGTTCAAATCCCGGCGCCGGAGAGAATTTTTCTCTGTTCCATTACTCTTTCATCGTATGATGACGCAGAATATCTGCATGGAAATATCATATGTACTTCGGTACATTGAAATAATATATATCTGTGTTAGCAATTCACCAGAGTTTATCATGAGCTATGAAACCGTATCCTCTATCAATTCGATCTTTCCTCCTCTGTGCCTCAAGTCGCAAGATACTTATAATTCGTTCCATAATGTCTGACAGGAGAAGTAAACATTTTCGGCAGAAGAGGAGAGAAGTGTAATTGCTATGAGCGTATTACGAATCTCAGCGCAGAGCAATCTGATGGCACTACGGTATTCCGAATTTCAACGATGACGTCACTGTTGCTCCACCGGTGTCGCACCGGTTCCATCAGCTTGCAGAGGTGGTCGCAGTATCCATCAGCCGCCATCATTTAATCTGATTGGTTCTTGTATAGGGCGGGAATTAGCAGACGAATGACATCGTGCACGGTTGGGTCATGGCAGTGTGGTCTGCTTTGGTTCTGCTGTGCTGTTTGTAATGAGCACAACGTAAAAACAATATGTTAGAGTCGACGGCTATTCGGAAGGCGGTAGTCTGCTAGCGTTTGCTCCGAGAGAGACAGATAGAGAGGGCAAGGCAGTGTACAACATTGCCACATCGTACTTCACGCGCACGTGCGATGCAAATAGCGCAGGCAGGAGAGAATTTAAATTAGCAAAAGACAATAACGACCTTAGCCGTTGATTACTGTAAGCATGACACCAAACAAACCCTCTTTCCTTCACTAACAATATTTTTTGCACGGTTCTCAATCCCACACCACATGCTTCTGCAGTCGTTTCTTGCACGTTGGCAATGTTGCAACCAGCATCAAGATGGCCGGCAGCGTTGTGCTCGTCAACGTTTTTAAAATAATTATACACCTTAAGCAATATTTTCCGCACCTGCCTGTGCAATACTTGTTTTTTTTTACAGTCTCTCTTCCATTTATTTACCTTACACACACAGTAAATGTTAGTTTTACTTATTCAATGTATTGAAACACTCATACGTGAACAAACGAACTTGGGAAGTACAGACTGATTCCGATTGGTTCTGCTGTACAAGCTTGTGACGTCACATGCCAGAAATGCTACGACGCATATAGCAGCTGACCGCCTTCCGAACTGCTGTCTATTCTAATGACTGATGACTGATAGGCTTAAGGACTTTACTAATAGACGATAATTATACACAGTATTTAAAGGGTGTAATTGATATTTTGTTATTGAAGTGTTCTATCAGTGAAGAATTATGTTGTGTCAGTGAAGTGTGTTGTGTCAGTGAAGTGTGTTGAGTAAGTGAAACGTGTTCCTGCCAGTGAAGCTTTATAGTTTATAGTGGCAGTGCAAAGTATTTGAACAGTGAAATGTTTTTGAAATGTTAGTGAAATCAGGATGGAATCAGTGAAATGTGTCGTAGTTCCAGTGCAGTGAGTGAGTTGACAGCGAAATGAGTGTAGTGTGGAAAGGTACTTGTGCAGATATGAACATATACTCGTGGGTTTTAGTTCGAACATAGGTTTAAGGTACAAATTAGATTTACTTTAAATGTTATTTTAACCGATCGTGCTTCATTTAATTTAGGATGTTCCCTGTTGTTGTTGTTATTATTATTAATTATTAATTATTGTTAGTATTAATTATTAGTATTATTGTTAATTGTATGTTTAATTAATAAGTGTATTAAATTCATTATTGAGTGTAATTAGTTACCACTGCCACCGGGTATATACCCATTGCAGTGTGAATAAATACATACAACATGTCAACGGACCAGTTATTACTACCGGTTCAAGAAATAAATTGTTTATGTTCTCTTTTCTTTGAACGAGATGAAAGTACGGAAATTTCGCAAAATCTTGCTAACGTAGCACAGACAACTTCTATAGCTCCATGTTAGCCATTGAACCTTCCAGCAGTTTCGTTCCTATTTCGCTGCAGCGTGACGCCACTGACGTCCACCGGTCCGGTGAGATTCGGAATACGCTGTATTCAACCAATGACAGAGGTATTATTTCACGCTTGGCTTGAAGTTGGGCGGGGCTAGAACGCTTCAGACCGCCCACCTTCAAGTAAAGAATGGAATGAAACCTCTGCCATTGGATGAATAGCAATTATACTTCCCTCCTTCTCTGCCGAAAATGTTTAAATGTCCTGTCAAACACTATGGAACGAAGTATAGATACTTGGTACAGAAGTGGAGATTACATCACACTCAGGGGGTTAGTTGCGTGCATCTTGCTTTATATTCGTTTTGTGTCGTCCTAGGAGATGACCTTGCACCATGCTATCATATGGTCAGAGAATTCTGCTACGTACAGTATGAAGAATGTTCAATGTAGGGTAAAACTTTAACCAGCATTAACTTCATTATTTTTTCATTTCTTCTATCCTCTATTATGGGTAAAATTGTAGCATGTATGGCTAAATATAAAGCAAAATCGAGTGTGTTGCTTATTACGGGTCTTTGGTCATTATAACGCCATAACCTGGGAATTACATCAATGCGGACTATCTATAATATTGGTTAAGTAAACGAAGAAATGTATATGCAAGAGAAAATACAGTATGGCACAGTGAAAACTTAAACAAAGTCCAGGTAACGTGTAGGAGGACGAGGAGCTGTACAATAAATACGAGGGATGCACAAGGTTTTAGTTACAACATTTATGGAGAGCATTAATTGAAATTATTCTTTTATGAACAAAGAATCCTGTTCCTAATTGGTGATTATTGTTTCCTTCCCCATAATACAACAAGTAATCTCCTATTTGTGATATGCCATTCCCATCTAACCTAACCTCTTGTACTCCCACGAAGTCTATTCTATATCTAGCGAGTTCTTTTGCTACTAATGTTACCCCTCCTGTTCTATAAAGACTAGTTACGTTCCAAGTGCCAAATCTCAAAACCATCCTTATTCCTTTGCTGTGGTCGTGCCAGAGAATCAGTCATATTCCGAGGCTTATTGTAGGGATTCGTAACAAGCTGTTTTTTACGGTGATGGGTTGTTAGACCTTCGCCCAACCCCCAAGCTGGAGGACCACCCCTTATCGGCTGTCCATGACTGCTTATTCAATATATTCGCAGCTACCCTCCATATCTGGAGCCCGTCTCCTCTATCCGCAACCTGAAGACGCGCCATGCCGTGGTGATAGGGACCCACAATACATGAAGAGGTGGAAAAATTCAAATATCTTGGAGCAACAGTAACAAATATAAATGACACTCGGGAGGAAATTAAACGCAGAATAAATATGGGAAATGCGTGTTATTATTCGGTTGAGAAGCTCTTATCATCCAGTCTGCTGTCCAAAAATCTGAAAGTTAGAATTTATAAAACAGTTATATTACCGGTTGTTCTGTATGGTTGTGAAACTTGGACTCTAGGTGTTTGAAAATAAGGTGCTTAGGAAAATATTTGGGGCTAAGCTGGATGAAATTACAGGAGAATGGAGAAAGTTACACAACGCAGAACTGCACGCATTGTATTCTTCACCTGACATAATTAGGAACATTAAATCCAGACGTTTGAGACGGGCAGGGCATGTAGCACGTATGGGCGAATCCAGAAATGCATATAGAGTGTTAGTTGGGAGACCGGAGGGAAAAAGACCTTTAGGGAGGCCGAGACGTAGATGGGAGGATAATATTAAAATGGATTTGAGGGAGGTGGGATATGATGATAGAGACTGGATTAATCTTGCACAGGATAGGGACCGATGGCGGGCTTAAGTGAGGGCGGCAACGAACCTTCGGGTTCCTTAAAAGCCATTTGTAAGTAAGTAAGTATTGATTGAAATTATATTTCCCAAAAACACAGAAAACAAAAGAACACAAATTGCATAAGGTTATCATATACACATTTTAACAAACAAGCAATTGTAACGTTGAAATAATTCAATATAACAAATCAAATTTTGCTACTTATATATGATTTTGCTTTCAAGCAGCATTTACGGTCATGAATTACATTCTCTGTATGACTAACATAATAACACCGTCTTCTGTGGCCGAATTAACAAAGCTACAGTAAGACTGTAATTATGTGTAGGAAATAGTGTTGTCACTTCAGACCAATATATTGTGGTTTACAAATAGGAGAGTAAACGCAAAACCATCATTTAAGACAATATACTTACAACTTAAAATGGATTCCAGACAACCCGGATCCCTCCTTCCTGAAATCTATATTAATATTATTCCCCCATCTATTTTAGTACGTTATTTTGCGACACTTTATCAACATCTTAGGTTATTTAGCGTCTGAATGAGATGAAGGTGATAATGTCGGTGAAATGAGTCCCGGGTCCAGCACCGATAGTTACCCAGCATTTGCTCGTAACGGGTTGAGAGAAGACCCCGGAAAAATCTTAACCAGGTAACTTGCTCCGACCGGGAATCGAACCCGGGCCACCTGATTTCGCGACCAGATGCGCTAACCGTTACTCCACAGGTGTGGACTGCCCCATCTACATTTCGGCCTAACCAAAGGTCGTTTTTCCTCAGGAATCCCAGCTAACACTCTGTATACATTTCTGGATTCACCAATATGTGCTACATTTCCTGCCCATCTCAAACGTCCAGATTTAATGTTGTTAATTATCTTGGATGAAGAATATAATACGTGCGGTTCTGGGTTGAGTATTTAAGACAATAATAATAATAATAATAATAATAATAATAATAATAATAATAATAATAATAATGATTTATTTTAGCTGGTAGAGTTAAGGCCGTAAGGCCTTCTCTTCCACTCAACCAGCAAAAAGTGTATAGGCCCATACATATGCATGAACTTACAAAAAATTCAACAATTTGATTAAGTGAGAGTTACATGTATACAAGAGTTATATACGAATTAAACAACAAAATACTATGAACTATTAATTAGACACTGAAATAAACTGTGTAGCAGAATTAAGCTAAAATACATAGAATGTTAATATATTTCAAATAATATTAGATAATAGAAAGAGATTATTATGAGACAATTTTGAAAATACAGCACTATCAGGATGATGTCTAAAGAATGAAGTAACAATGTAGTCAGTGATAGTTTAAATCAGTAAGACTGGAGTGAAATGCTAATAAGGTTATCTTTTAAGCTGTTTTTAGCCCCTAGAATTAATAAAATACAATTCATTACGGGAGAGAAACACAACTATATTTTCTTGCTGAATATCGAATCTAAGCTGCAATTAAATCAGTAATATTACACATAAACAAAAACACATTCGTCTCTTTAGGATTTATACAACAAGCTCTTATTTACAATTGGACGGAGTTACGCAATAAGAGACCAACCGACAAAATATGTTTCCGAGGTATTCACCACTGAAGTAAATTTATGTATTTATTAAATATTTTATGCAAGAAGTATTGTAACATTCATAGGCTACTATTACAACAACACATAGAACAAACAATAGTAAAAAATTAACCGATTTTTAATAACATACCAACAATTCAGTTAATATTAGAAAGCAAAATACATTAATTGATTTTATTCAATAAAAGAAATTTGCTTACAAATGGCAGCAGAGTGCAGATATGGCATTATTGATTTTTTCTGAGTTAAATAATCCAGCCAACAAGAGATTTGTGCAAATATCTATCTATTTTTTTTTCAAAATGTCTATTGTTGTGTACCTCTATCCAGTTGTAATTCAGTAGAAAGATGATATAGCCTGTCGAGTTACTTCCTTGGTTTGAATTGTAAATTATTTAAAAATAGCCTGTAAGAGGGCCTTAGACTAGAAATGTTTAGCTTAAATGTAGTTCTGTTTATAAGTATGCATAAGGGTGTAATTATTTGACTTATTTGAACTGTTGTATCAGTGAAGCGAGGTGAGTCAGTGAAGTTATGGTTTTACAGTGCAGTGAATAGTTCCGAAAAGTGATAATTTATAGCGTCAATGAAATGTGTTCTATAGTGTCAGTGAAATGTATCCTAAAGTGTCAGTGATATACGTCATAGCGCCACTACAGTGAGTGAGATGAGAGTAAAGTGAAAGACTATTGAAACTTATATAGGGCCTATACATATGTAGGTTGTATTGTAAAATTAGGTATTTTATGTATGTTTTATTATTAATTGTAATTATTATGTTAAATTGTATTATGTATTCTTATTCTATTGTGTATATAATTGTATTATGTATTGTGTATACAGAGTGTTTAAAAATACAGGGCATAATTTCTGGTATGTATTTCCCACACGTAGACAATCAAAATAGTTCATTACAACATGTGTCCGGAAATGCTTCATTTCCGAGTTATGGCCTTCACAACATTGAAATTCACCGGAACGTTTTTCTTTCCGCAGGTCGTTATCATTACAGAAGATGTTCAAAATATCCACCTCCAGCTTGAATACAGACCTTACATCGATGTCTCATTGACCTGCGAACACGATCCCAAACTACAGGAGTATTGTGTAAGTATGTCCTCAGAACATGCCACAATTCGATTCCGAAGGGATTCCAAATCAGGCACCGGAGACGAATAAACTAATGATTTTAAATGGCCCCAAAAGTGGAAATCGAGAGGGTTCAGATCAGGTGAGCGTGGAGGCAAGCAATTGGGCCACCTCTACCTACGATCAGGAAACCTTCGATCCAAGTATCGGCAAGCCGTACGACTGAAGTGTGCACGGGCGCCATCATGCAAGAAGTGAATGTGTTGAAGATTGATCAGTGGAGTGTCTTCTAAAACATGAGGTATGGTGTTTTCCAGGAACTTTGTGTACGCCTGCCCCGTAAGTCTGTTTACAAGTACATGAGGTCCAACTAATCGATCACCAGTGATACCGGCCCACATGTTGAGGGAGAACCGCACCTGGTGATGAGATGGAACAGTTGCACGTGGGTTTTCATACGCCCATACATGCTGATTGTGGAAATTTGTTATGCCATCTCGTGTGAACTGTGCTTCATCTATAAATAATACTAAGGCAGGAAAGTTCGGATTTACACCACACTGCTGCAAGAACCACTGACAGAACCTAACTCGTGCAGGGTAATCTGCTGGTGACAGGGCCTGTACACGTTGCAAATGATAAGGATAGAATTGATACACTATCAACAGTCTCCAGACAGTCGTATGAGGAACATTGACTTGCAACGCTATCCTTCGTGTGCTGATAGAAGGAGTCATGTTCACAGCCTCCAGAATCTCCTCCTGTACTTCTGGAGTTGTAGAACTTGGTCGTCCCCTTCCCAAACCAGGAGAGTTAAATTTTCCATACTCGCACAGACGGTAGTAGAGACGTACAAATGTCTTCCGATCTGGACATTGTCGCTGTGGGTACCTCTCCTGGTACAAACGACGAGCCAGCGCAGCATTGCCGTCCGCCTTACCGTACATGAAGTGTATCTCTGCCAGCTCTTGATTTGAATACATGTCGCACAGTCCAACGCCTACACAACACTGAATGTAACCTTCGCCTCGGAGTGAACTCTCAGAGTGCCCTCTTAATGTCTCCTTTGACGGCAACGACTTGCGGAAAGAAAAACGTTCCGGTGAATTTCAATGTTGTGAATGCCATAACTCGGAAATAAAGCATTTCCGGACACATGTTGTAATGAACTATTTTGATTGTCTACATGTGGGAAATACATACCTGAAATTATGCCCCGTATTTTTGAAACACCCTGTATAATTGTATTGTGTACTGTAAATTTCATTGTGTATTGTTTATGATTTTATTGTGTATTGTTTATAATTTTATTTTGTATTCCCCTGCCACCGGGCGCTTTCCCACTTGCAGTGTAAATAAATACATACATACATGAATAAAACAGAGAAAGACATCTGTGAGAAATTAGCCAAATGTGGCGCGGTGCGTGCACTGTGCAAGCCCTGTATCATAAACTCATCACAGGCTACTGAGCGAGCAGTTCTAAAAGCTTTCCTCAGTCTTCCTGGCTGTCTAGGCTCCATAAGTTCAATGCCGGCCTTCAACAATAGTGGCAGTCCATTCAATGCACTTCTCCGCTCAACTGAGAGAAGAGTTGTGTCTTAATCAGACAGTCTCTCCGGCACCACAGTAACTGAAGTTGCCTCCATAGGAACCTTCTCTTTCAAATGCACTGAAATTGAGCATATTCTTACTCTTTAAAAGGGTTCAACGTTTGCATTATCTTCTCTCTTAATCGAAAGTCCAAATTAATGTGAAAATCTGCATACAAGAGTATACCGGATGAGTCTATGACTAACAAAACTTTTAAAGTTTATAGAAGTGATCAATAAGAACAACTTTCATATAGAAACTCATTTCTTACTTACTTACTGGCTTTTAAGGAACCCGCAGGTTCATTGCCGCCCTTACATAAGCCCGCTATTGGTCCCTATCCTTAGCAAGATTAATCCATTCTCTATCATCATATCCCACCTCCCTCAAATCCATTTTAATATCTTCCCATCTACGTCTCGGCCTCTCCAAAGGTCTTTTTCCATCCGACTTCCCAACAAACACTCTATATGCATTTCTGCATTCGCTCATACGTGCTACATGCCCTGCCCATCTCAAACGTCTGGATTTAATGTTCCTAATTATGTCAGGTGAAGAATACAATGCGTGCACTTCTGTGTTGTGTAACTTTCTCCATTCTCCTGTAATTTCATCCCTCTTAGACCCACATATTTTCCTAAACAACTTATTCTCAAACACCCTTAATCTATGTTCCTCTCTCAAAGTCAGAGTCCAAGTTTCCAACCATAAAGAACAACCGGAAATATAACTGTTTTATAAATTCTAACTTTCAGATTTTTTGACAGCAGACTGGATGATAAAAGCTTCTCAACCGAATAATAACAGGCATTTCCCATATTTAGTCTATGTTTAATTTCCTTCCGAGTATCATTTAGCCTATATTTGTTACTGTTGCTCCCAGGGATTTGAATTTTTCCACCTCTCCAAAAGATAAATTTCCAATTGTTATATTTCCATTTCGTACAATATTCTGGTCACGAGACATAATCATATACTTTGTCTTTTCGGGATTTACTTCCAAACCTATCCCTTTACTTGCTTCCAGTAAAATTCCCGTGTTTTCCCTAATCGTTTGTGGATTTTCTCCTAACATATTCACGTCGTCCGCATAGACAAGCAGCTCTTGTAACCCGTTCAATTCCAAATCCTCTCTGTTATCCTGGACTTTCCTAATGGCATACTCTAGAGCAAAGCTAAAAAGGAAAGGTGATAGTGCATCTCTTTGCTTTAGCCCACAGTGAATTGGAAACGTATCTGACAGAAAATGAATCGATGACTGAATGGGTAAAATTTTACGGAATAATCTTGATGCCTAATATGGAAAAGTTTTTACAAAAAAAAAATCCTTCCTAGTTAGGAACCACTGGTTTAAATTATATGAGTATGCCGCGGGATTTTAAATTACAACTTTAGCACAGTCTACTATATACAGTCGCGAAGCTCAATATGTACTAAAAATGCAAACATGGGTAGTTACCCACCACTAGGATCGCTACTATCGCCTTATCATCGCAGATCTCTCTCCTAGTAGACGACAAAATATGTTGCACCTTCGTTGTGTTCTTTTGGAAAAATTAACACCTTCCATTATTTAAATATTAAATGCATAAAGTTAATTTATTATTATCTTAATGAAGTATATTAAATTCCATCATAAACTCGAAGATACCTGCAAGAAATAGGTTAATATTATTTTTGTTTGTGCAAAACGAACTGAAATTTACTATAATCGCTTCACTCATTCAAGATTATAGCGATAATTAACTATGAAACCAATAAATATTAATTTTCATTTCCTTTTACAATAATAATAATGGAAATATGAATTAATGAAGTAACTTACGTGTACCGGTACTTGTAGTGTAGGCTTACGTACTTAACAAAGTGGGATGAGGTTAAGCAATAATAATCATACCAGAATTGAAAATAAAACGTGATCAATAAATTTTATTGTAACAGACTTTTTCTACGTCTCTAGTAAAGTAGCAAATAAAAATAACAAAATTAACAGGTATAATTAAAAACATATCCTTTGAAAAAAAAAGTAGGCCTAAGCAATAATAATCCCACCAGAATTGAAAATAAAACATGATCAATAAATTTCATTAAAACAAACTTAATTTTTCTACGCCTCTAGTAAAATATTATTATTCCAATTATTGTATTTTAGCCATTAACATTTTCATTACAACCAATAACGAACATTTCACAAGCATCAATGTGAAATACGCAACGAGCTAGCACTCGATGGAAATACGACACAGTCAAAAGTCGACCGTGGACAGTCTATTGTTTCTAGTTGCTAACCGCTTGGAGCGCTTTATCACGAGATTTGCAAAAAATCACCTCAAGCTTCGCGATTGTATATAGTAGACTGTGACTTTAGTGTGCCACATGTTGAAAAGGGTTGAAAATCGCTGCTATACTCTCAGGACTCAGGAGGTTAAATTTTTGTGTATGGGTTTCCACATCATACAATTTATTTTTATACCCCAGTACACAATGTTGTACTTCACGCATCGAAGAAACTTTATAGCTCTTGTGTGAAAACGCAATTGTGTGTAATCACTTTACGCACTGATATTTACTTTGCGCAGTGCTGGAAAAAAGTACATGTTCAATGTTTACATTTTATTGCGTCACAGAATCTAAGTGAAACACACTAATTCTCTACAGGAAATGTAAATAATGTTGCAGAAGAGAGAGAATTACTTAATTTTTGTAATTCGATGTATTAATTTACATTTTACATTACGGTATTTTGCAACTAATCCACTATAACGACGCTTTGTCATACGCACAACGCTAATTTTAAAACTGATTAAGTCCACCGCTGTGGAGTAACGGTTAGCATGTCTGATCGTGCAACTAGCAGGCCCGGGTTAAAATTCTGGTTGGGACAAGTTACCGGATTGAGATTTTTTCCGAGGTTTTCCCTCAACCCATTAAGAGCAAATGCTGGGTGACTTTCGGCGCTGGACCCTCGAATCATCTCGCTAGCATTTTCACCTTCTCATTCAGACGCTAGATAACTATAGCAGTTGATAAAGCGTCGCAAATAACTAACTAAAGAACACTGAATAAGCATGAACACATACTTGAACTTTCCAGTTTCTTTGTCTTTTCATAAATAGCCTATATGAAAACAAAACAGTTTAGTTATACTCAGTAACTTTTTTTAAAATAAGATCATAAATTTCTAGCATTACGCTTTGTATTCAATACGCTCTTCAACTTTTCTGGCATCAACTCCGATACAGGGAACTTCGAAACTTCAAAAATAATGTAAGATTTATCCCCATTTTCTTCTAAATCACACTTACAAAATGCAGTTATTACAATTTATTTTTGTAACTATGGACATTACATTGTCGTTCATGGAATTCTTTATCTTTGCTTTTATGACTATGAAATTTATAACTAGAATAACTTCAATATATACTCTAATATAGTCTATCCAAAATAAGAACCGCCCTTGATGCGGACACTGACTGAAGTACTCAGGGCGGAAGGGAAAAAAAGAGTTCCTTAGTTTTAATTTTTTCTTGATTATGTAAATTATTTTGTCACAATTTAGGGCCTACAGCAAAAACGTGACGTACCCTTGTTCTTTATTAAAATAATACATGACGATGCCTTATAAAATGTGAAATTGTTCATAAAAGTGATCTGTATTATTGAAAAGAAAAGTTTGTTATGGCAAAGCATAATAAATATGGTAAATAATAATACTGTGCCTCTATAGCCAGGATAATTAAATATACCGGTATGTCGTCAATTTTTATTTAGCTGCAATATAACATATCGCGAACAGAAACGTATAAATGTGAGAAACAAATTTAACTCAATAAGCCGCATTGTGACAACAGGTTGGAGTAGAGTTAGTCGAACACACGTCTGGAGTGCTAGATATATCTTTATGTTAAGAACAAGTCTTACGTTGGATGGACTGTATATAATAAAGTCTACCTATTTATTCCACGGCTGCCGTAAAAAAAAAAAAAAACATAGCATGTTACACGTTCCTGAAACGTTTTCGTGACCCTTGTGTGATTTGTGAAACGAAACTACGCTTCATTTCACGAACATTACTCTCGTGCAAAAAAACACAAGTTTACGAGCTTGTATCATAAATCAATAATATTATTGCAAATACATAACAATTAACATATGATCATTCATTCATTCATTCATTCATAGTTTCCTGCTGAAGAGCTGGTCCTTCACTGAAAACCCAGCATTCTCCAACATTCCCTATTTTCCGCCTGCCTCTTAGTCTCCACATGTGATTCATATATCTTAATGTAGATATCTTCTTCTGCCCCAAACTTTTCTCTCGTTCACCATTCCTTCAGTGCATCCTTCAGATGGCGGTATCCAGTTTCTTCTTAGGCAGTGATCCAGTCAATTTCTTTTCCTCTTCCTGACCAATCGCAGCATTATTCTTTCTTCACCACTTTTTCTAGCGCAGCTTCATTTCCTATTCTGTCTGCCCATTTCACATTTTCCATATCTATATTTTAAATGCTTCCAGTCGTGTCTTTTCACTTTATCGTAATGTCGATATTTCTGCCCCATACAATGCCACATTCCACACACTTGTGTCTTCCTCAATTCTTTTTCCAGAAGTCCGCAGAGATGCTCCTTTCTTAATTATGGAGAGACTCCACAGGAAATTATAAAAATGTTCCAAAATATTTTTACTTTCCATACCCCAAATGGATTTAGTTCAATTCTGATTACAAATATGCCTATTTTTTTAATGGCGGAAGAAGAGCCGTCAAAATTATTTTTTCATGAAGGATTTTTTTTTACAACAAATCTAGTAACTTTCTATTATGAAGTTGGCTCCCTGAAATTACTAGATGAATGTAGCGGAGAAGAATTTTAATAGGTATGTGTTACATAAATATTCATTTGACTTTCAAATCCATTTATACGTAAGTTTATTTTTCTTGATTTAGCACCAACTTTTCATGCCGAATATTAATCAATCTGGATGGAATTTTTACTGCAAAGTAATTATGAGGTAATATTGAATAAGCAGTTGTGGACAGCCGATAAGGGGTGGTTGGCCGAAGGGCTAACAACCCATCACCGTAAAAACAGCTTGTTACGAATCCACTGATGATAGAGACTGCATTAATCTTGCACAGGATAGGTAGCGATGGCGGGCTTATGTGAGGGCGGCAATGAACCTGCGGGTTCCTTAAAAGCCATTTGTAAATAAAATAAGTATTTATGAGGTAGCTGCATGGTTCTATGCATTTATGTTGTATAAATGCTGCTAGTACATTTTATTAATATTTTTTTCATAAATTATAAAAAAAAGTATCATTTTCAAAAGCTCAAAACAATTTTTAAAAGCGAATAAATGAGATACGAGTATTTCATAAAATGAATGCATAGAAATCTTTCTCTATCTCTTGTGAATGCAATAAAAAAATAACGCTTAAAAATTGAGATCTTCTACTAAAAATTTGAGTTTTGAAATATTAAAACAAAATAAAATAAAATAAAAAATTAAAAGGCGAAAAACTTTTGACAGTTAAAAATTTGGATTTTGTTAGTGCTTTACATAGTAAACATGCTCTCAAAATTTTGGTTTGATATCTCAACTGAAATCCTGCTTTGTTACTAACTTCCTAGCTTTGCTCATTACTACGCGTAACTTCGTAACATATGTCCCTGGCATCTTCATGCAGCTAAAGCAGGGCTGGGCACATTACGTGATTCTGAGAAATGAGCGCTGTGTGTTTTAAACAGCGGGTCTTGCGAGCGCTCTGACGTATGAATACTGTACGTCATTGTGTCGGTGCAGTAGTGACTCTGCAGTATGATGGCGAACTTTGAAGACGGACCTTCCGCTCATACACTAAACCGTCCCGCTATTCCCAATGCGTTTAATATATCATGGGAGGAGGAGTTCTTTTTGGTAGAGAGCAGTGGATTAGCAAAGTGTTTAATTTGGCATAAAACACTCCAACTGATTAAGAAGTTCAATATCCAACGACATTATTCTTTACAACATGCTACTGAATATGACAAATATGTTGGTAATGAAAGCCATAAATTAATACAACTTAAAGAAAATGTTTCTCAGGTACATTATATTAGAGAGTTATATTTACATTGCATTATAGGTTATTATACATTTAGTAATATATAATTTTAAATTATACAAGTATTATGATATATCATAGTATAGTATATTACAGTTCATGATATATCATATACCATATTGTATAATTATTATACATCATGAACTGTAATATAGTATACTATGGTATGTCAATATTTGTATAATTTGAAATTATATATTACTAAATGTACTATAATAACTTATAATGCAATATATTATATTATATTATATTATATTATATTATATTATATTATATTATATTATATTATATTATATTATATTATATATTAACAGGATGACAATAATGACTTAGTGAATCGGCTATGAGAATTAGCTACAAAATTTGCCACGAAATTGCAAAGGAATTGAAAACATTCAACGAAGGTAACTTCTTCAAGCGATGTTTAATTATATTGGCAGATGAACTCTGTCCTCAATAAGTAGGGGAAGTGGAAGCCATACGCCTGTCTCGTAGAACCGTGGTAAGAGATTGCAGTATGTGCTTATGGGTTATGTAAATAAGCCTAATGATTTGTGTGTGTGCATAGAGCGAAGTTTATTTCATTAAATTAATAAGAGTGTTATAAGGTCTGTACTGTACAATGGACTGATGTAATATCCTTATAAACTATTATGTACTGATAGACTGAATGACTAGAACAACCGTGGCTCTTGTTATATTAATGCAGGGAAGGTAGCTGTAATGCGAGTCCGCCACTGCGTGAGCGTTCTGCTCTGGCTTGGAATTGAAGTGCCTTGCGGAGCCGGAGCAGCTCTGGCCGGATATATGGAGCCGCTCTCATGGCCGGCCCTGAGCTAAAGCATAAAGGCGCAGGGAGAGGAGGAACTAAGGAGAAAGGCAGTGAATGTTTATAAAAACGCAAAGGGAACTTCGGGTCTACAGAGCCTCGGCAAACATGAACCGAACATAAGGCCTCTGACCGGTTTTCAACAGACTCGTTTATTTTAGTTTACACGCTTCATTTCTACGTACTGCTGGATGCCTGAGGAGTTGGGCGAAGTTCGTAGTATCTTGATATCCTCTCACGTTCGAACATTGCACGACACTAGTACATACATAGTGTTTGCCAAATGGTAGGTCTTTCACTGCAAATCCAGTATTCCCCAATCTTTCGGTCTTTTCTTAGTCTTCGCATATGATTCATATATGAAGAGTCCACTCCAAGAATGATGGATGTCATTTGGAATACATTTTGCAGGAGAAGCAATTGAAAGTTTGAAATGCTTAGCTCTCAAAGCTTACCTATGATTTTCCGATCATTACTGGACAATGACTATCAGTGTTAATGCCATGTAACTCTCTATGTACATTCTATATGTCTTAAGCTATGCATTGACAGTCTTGGTTCATTTTCGACAAGAAAGTGATATCCATCATTCTTGCAGTGGACTCTTCATATCTCAATGCCATCTGCAATAGGCTATATTACGAATAAAATTGTGAGATAACAAGAGATAAAACTAGAAAACCACATTCATAAACACGGAACCTACTTGAATTTAGGCTTACCGAATTTTCGACCAGGATTTCAAATGTTGGAACAAGAAAATTCTGTTCTATTCTATTATTCCCGCTTCAGGGGAGGACAAAGACTGAAACTGTTCTCGCACGCAGGCTGCTCTAGTGGGCCCATTGGAATGGAATGGTGTGCATGCCCTAAGGCGCTCCGCGCGCCGCCTCCCAACTCTCCTACAGCCTACATAATCCCTTTACCTTTCCGCGAAAGCTCACCGCCGTCCCTCATCGCCGGTCCCACGAGTTACCATGAGCCCACGGTGCATAGAACTACCACCAACAACGAATAACCACATATCCAAGGGGTCCAAGTTAAGTGGCGGCCAGCAGCCGATTCTATATCGGAGCAAGCCCGAAGGAAATGGGGAAATGAATTCAAGATCCAATGCCGAATGTTACCCAGCAATTCTACTTCAATTGGTTGAGGGAAATTCGAAAAACCTCCAAAAATTACTTGTTCCAACAACGATTTGGACCAGGGTGCGCTCATTTCACTGTCAGACGTTCTAACCGTTACTCCAGACCGGTGGAAAAATAGTAATATGCGTTAAAAGTGCGGTATGTTGAAGTTTTCATGTTCGAGGAAAAGTTTGAAAAAGCGAAACGTAGTTGAGCTTTTTTAATTTCCGAGAATTGAAACAAAACATACCGCTCGCATATCGTACATTATTTTGTGCGAAGATCGTTTATTACATACCTCAAAGAGGAATTTCTAATTAGTTGCAATTAAATCTCCATCTTTGTTTCTGTTCAATGACGGCAAATTTGCAAAACAAAAATATCTATCTTCAACATTGTTGCTTTAAAATGTTTTCTGTGTTTACTATACTCCAGCAGGCCGTGATATACGTCTGTCTTTTTTTCCTCCAGTCTATGATGAGTCTGTTGATTTTTTCACGGCTTCCTTAATGTTTTTTTAATCACGAATGTAGTAATTTTAATGGAGTTGTAGAGTTTACTTAATTTTTTGCAAATATTTAAAAACAATTATTAAAATGTGCAATTTAAGCTTAGGTGAAATTGCAGTGGTAAGTTTCCAATTTATAATTATTACTATATTGAACGTCTCTAAAAATAATATGTTAGAAGCCTAAAACAATAAAATCAATATGTCACTTAAGCGGAAAGAAGAGGGAAATTGTTATGTGTGCTAGGTTGGGAATACTGAATGTGGAATTTTAGAGTTTACGCGGATTGGTTTTGTGCGGAAACCAAGCAAATACGCATGATCTCGCACAAAATTCTGTTACCTATGTGCTATGGTTAGATGGGAACGGCATAACACAAATAGGAGATTATTTGTTGTATTATGGGGAAGGAAACGATAATCACCAATTAGGAACAGGAGTCTTTATTCATAAAAGAATTTATAAAACAGTTATATTACCGGTTGTTCTATATGGTTGTGAAACTTGGACTCTCACTTTGGCAGAGGAACATAGGTTAAGGGTGTTTGAGAATAAGGTGCTTAGGAAAATATTTGGGGCTAAGGGGGATGAAGTTACAGGAGAATGGAGAAAGTTACAACAACACAGAACTGCACGCATTGTATTCATCACCTGACATAATTAGGAACATTAAATCCAGACGTTTGAGATGGGCAGGGCATGTAGCACGTATGGGCGAATCCATAAATGCATATAGAGTGTTAGTTGGGAGGCCGGAGGGAAAAAGACCTTTAGGAAGGCCGAGACGTAGATGGGAAGATAATATTAAAATGGATTTGAGTGAGGTGGGATATGATGATAGAGAATGGATTAACCTTGCTCAGGATAGGGACCAATGGCGGGCTTATGTGAGGGCGGCAATGAACCTCCGGGTTCCTTAAAAGCCAGTAAGTAAGTAAGTAAGTAAGTACTTTCTTACATCTCTGACGTTCATATTATATAGACTGCAATACGATTTTACTTAGCATATTTTATATGCTTCTGGACATTCGTACTAGGGTCAGAAGTTCTAACAGAAACTAAGTGAAGAAGGGAGAAATCCCAACTCGGATGAAACACACCACGACGGCAAACACTGAATTAATGTGATCGACAAACATCACACCACACGCACGTACTCCTAGCCTCGCACAGCTAAATTGTGTGACAGCAGGTGTTCCGAGATACCAAATACCTGATTGTACGACCCTTACGTGGTTTTTCGTACTTCCCGACATAATCCGAGCTAAAAATAAACTCACTGATATAGTCATTTGCACAATGTCCAGTTAGATCTTGAATTCAACTGTGTTTAACAGAGAAATTGGCGCGAGGTCTTCTGATTACAATGTTTGTCATATACAGGTTGAACAGCAAGTAATGCCATTAATTTCAGTGGGTTATTCTTTGACATACTTCAAACAAAAAAGTTTAATGTAATTTTGCTCGTTCTTTTTCCAGATAAATACTATTTCATATGAAAATTTTTCTAGCGTATTTTGGGGAAGCCATTGACTGGATTCCCAATATTCTTAATCAATTTAAGACACCAGTGTATTATGATAATAAATGATTGACAGAATTTTAGTTTTTTTTTTTTAATGTGTGTAGAATTTTGATCCGAAGAAATGTAACTTTTCGTTCTGTATTTCACAATGTTACATTGTTCGGATCAAATTTCTGCACATGTAAAGGGAAAAATAGCATTCTTTAAGTCATTTATTATCATAACACTGCTCATTAATTTCAGTGGGTTATTCTTTGACATACTTCAAACGAAAAAGTTTAACACAATTTTGCTCGTTCTGCTTCTTTTTCTAGATAAACATTATTTCATATGAAAATTTCACAGCGTATTTTGGGAAAGCCATTGATTGAATTCCCAATATTCTTAGTCGATTTAAGAGACCAGTGTTTTTTGATAATATATGAGTGAAAAATGTTTAATTTTTTCCTTTAAATGTGTAGAAATTTGATCCAAATGAATGTAACTTTCCGTTCTGCGTAGGAATTTTACAATGTTATATTTGTTCGGATCAAATTTCTGCACATTTAAAGGGCAAAATAGCATTCTTTACGTCATTTATCATAATACTGTTCATTAATTTCAGTGGGTTAGTCATTGACATACTTCAAACCGAAAGTATAACACAATTTTGCTCGTTCTGCTTCTTTTTCTAGATAAACATTATTTCATATGAAAATTTCCTAGCGTATTTTGGGATAGCCAGTGATTGAATTCCCGATATTCTTAGTCGATTTAAGAGAGCAGTATATTATGATAATATATGAGTGAAAAATGTTTAATTATTTTCTTTAAATGTGTAGAAATTTGATCCAAATGAATGTAACTTTCCGTTCTGCGTAGGAATTTTACAATTTTATATTCGTTCGGATCAAATTTTTGCACATTTAAAGGGCAAATAGCATTCTTTACGTCATTTATCATCATTAATACACTGCTCATTCATTTCAGTGGGTTATTCTTTGACATACTTCAAACGAAAAAGTTTAATAGAATTTTGCTCGTTTTGCTTCTTTTTCTAGATAAACATTATTTCATATGAAAATTTCACAGTGTATTTTGGGAAAGCCATTGATTAAATTCCCAATATTCTTAGTCGATTTAAGAGAGCAGTATGTTATGATAATATATGAGTGAATTTTTTTTTTATTTTTTCCTTTAAATGTGTAGAAATTTGATCCAAATGAATGTAACTTTCCGTTCTGCGTAGGAATTTTACAATGTTATATTTGTTGGGATGAAATTTTTGCACATTTAAAGGGCAAAATAACATTCTTTCCGTCATTTATCATCTTAATGCACTGCTCTCTTTTAATTGACAGAGCATATTGGGAATTAAATCAATGGCGTTCCCAAAACACGCTATAAAGTTTTCATATAGGCCTAAAACAATTATTTTTATCTCGAAAAGGTAGAAAAATGAGTAAAATTGTATTAAAAATTTTTATTTAAAATTTCTAAAAGAAAAGTCCCCTGAAATTAAAGACATTTCACTTATTTTATTTGGTTATTTTACGACGATTTATCAACATCTTAGGTTATTTAGCGTCTGAATGATATGAAGGTGATAATGCCGGTGAAAAGAGTCCGGGGTCCAGCACCGAAAGTTACCCAGCATTTGATCGTGTTGGGTTGAGGGAAAACCCTGGAAAAAACCTCATCCAGGTAACTTGCCCGGACCGGGATTCGAACCCGGGCCACCTGGTTTCGCGGCCAGACGCGCTGACCGTTACTCCACTTAAAGACATTAGTTACAGTTCACTGTGCATCTACATCCGAGGTCCGCGGATTCAAATCCTTTGCAAGAGAAGTTTCCTTAAAAGAAGTTTCAGGAAAATTTACTGTAATTTCTCGTCCACGTCAAATTAGGAAGTTCAACGGACAGCAAACCAGTGACTTACTATGCATAGATTTGCCCCACTCTACTTCTGCAGTATATAAATTTTGTAGGACTAAAAATTAATCTTTACGTAGGTTCAGGTACTAGTAATATTTCGTGTTCAATTGAAATAATTTTTATTTCTTTTGTTAAGTGGAGTTTGAATTGTTTAAATAAAGTTCAGTACATTTCAAATGTAGTGATTTGTTTCGTATAATGTATATTAATTAACACTGACTTTTTCGTATGAATTTTACATGCAATGTAGCATACATAGAAGGCAGTGGTTTTCATTACAACACTAGAGAAGTTATTTGTAATATTTTAACATACTTACCTAGGTTGGCAACTCTGAATTCAGTAAAATCAACTTTCAATCGTGGCGGTCGTTTGCTGTAACGACGAGAAAACACAGTACCGTGCAAAAAATTAGAATACTTCATTCTCTTCACCACCGCTCTGGAGTAACGTTTAGTATGCCTTACCGTGGAACGAGTAGGCCCGGGTTCAAATTCTGGTTGGAACTTGTTACCTGATTCATTTCGCTGGCATTATCACCTTCATCTCACTCAGACGCTAGATAACCATAGATTTTGATAAAGCGATGTAAAAATAACCAAATTTTATTTTAAAAAATCATTTTCTTTAAATTTCATTTTATTATTTGTGTCTGTACCCGCTTCGAAATTGTACATTATGCAACGAGCCTATAATGGTAGTAATTAAGACGCGAGTATGTTTGTTTCTGAAACGAGCGCAAGCTCGTTTCATAATTTTCATACGAGCGTCTTAATTACCATTATAGGCAAGTTTCATACGACTTTTTATGCTCGACCATATTTCTAACTTGAAATTATTCATAAGTATTCATGTTATGCTTATGTAAGTGAGGAGCAGAACTGACCTGAATTGTGAGATGTGCGCAGACGCGAAACTATTAATTTTTTCCGAGGGACGAATGTCATTGACCTTGATATAATCTAGAGAATAACATGAACATTAGTATTGATATAACCTGGAAATTGATTTAGAATTGAAAAACGAGATGACAAATTGAATTTATTTGAATATTATTTACAATTAACGCTAATTATTATAGTAACAGAACATAACCTTCTGCGACAGTGTTGGATTTCCAGCTTCTGTGACTTTTCGCTAATTGTCTTTCGATTTCATATCCGAGAATAATCGATACTTGCGGTTTTATAATGGTACAATGGTGATTTGTTATTGGCTGAACAACTGAATTATAATGAATAGGTGTACTTTAATGAGGTGCATTAAAGGGCTACTACCAGGTGTATAATTACTATATTTCGGCATGCTGAAATGTAGTAATTATACACCTGGTAGCAGTCCTTTAATGAATGTCATTAAAGTACACCTACTCATTGAAGTACAGGTCTTCAGCCAATCACAAGTCAGCTTTGTACCGTTATATCGATTATTCTCGGATATGCAATCGAAAGACAATTAGCGAAAAGTCACGGAGGCTGGAAATCCAATACTGTCGAAGAAGGTTATGTTCTGTTACTGTAATAATTAGCGTTAATTGTAAATAATATTCAAATAAATTAAATTTGTCATCTCGTTTTTCAATTCTAAATCAATTTCCAGGTTATATCAGACTAATGTTCATTCTTATTCTGTGCCAAGGTCAATAACATTCGGCCTCGGAAAAAATCAATACTTTCGCGTCTGCGCACATCTCACAATTCAGGTCAGTTCGCACATAACAATAAAAAGACCTAATGTTCAATACTTTCAAGTTAGAAATATGGTCGAGCATAAAAAGTCGTATAAAACTTGCCTATAATGGTAATTAAGACGCGAGTATGATTGTTTGTAAAACGAGCGCAAGCGAGTTTCATAAACAATCATACTCGCGTCTTAATTACTACCATTATAGGCTCATTGCATAATTTACTATTGAGATACGTTTAATTATTGATTTATGATTGACACTTATTTTGGTGGAAACTTTGACCCAAATAGGTTTGAGCTTATTTCGTAAAGCGGTAGAAGGAAGATTCCCTGAGAGGGCGGTACCATGACGGACGTGGTACGAGCAAAACCCCAGCAATGGTCCGTGCCGACTTGCAGAATGGCGTGCAACCGCTAGAATCGACGAGAAGCTGAGTTTCTCGGCTCTCAATTTACCCCAACTCTCTATACTTCACTCCATTCCCATTTCTACTACCGTCAGGCTCCCCTGGTCAGGAATAAGACAGAAGGAAATAGAGCAAGACATTGAGATCGAACAAAGAACCACGAAACACAATGGCAGGCTGGTAAGGCGCACGGCGCTTCTAATAAACAGCCGAGCTGGCCGATAACGCTGCCTGAATTCACAAGTCTCTTGTAAAGATAAAGAATACCAGAGTTCTTAGAGCCCGCTCGCACTGCATTCGAATGTGGCTGTCTTTTGTGCTATGAACTCGTGGTAAGCAGTATTTTGTAATACGAAATTAGTTGAGCTGAAAATAATACGTATCTTTCTCTTTTGTTATCTTAACTTTCTCTTTATACTGGACGTAAAGAATACGTCTTGTGCTCATTAAGAAGAATATATATTGTTATGTTTACTCTTACTTACAAATGACTTTTAAGGAACCCGAAGGTTCATTGCCGCCCTCACATAAGTTCGCCATCGGTCCCTATCCTGTACAAGATTAATCCCGTCTCTATCATCATATTCCACCTCCCTCTAATACATTTTAATATTATTCTCCCATCTATGTCTCGGTCTCCCGAAAGGTCTTTTTCCCTCCGGACTCTTACCAGTGACTTCAAACAGTCTGTAAAGAAGTCCGTTGTTATTAGATAGAGCTAACGCAACATTTGCAATACAAAACATAGTTGGTTTCCATTAAAAAAAAAAAGTTGACTCTAATATCTTGAAAATTATTTCATGTACAAAAAATATATTATGTGTATCAGATGTCCCCTACGATGTAATTTAATTTGTAATTGTCGATTTGTGCATACTTGAAATACTTCACACGCTGTCGGAGGTGAAAGAGTTAAGTGAGCCATACTGTATAATATATAATATATTATATTGTTACGATATATTCAGTAAATATACATTTTAAGCATCTTTGATACCGAAATAGTGGAGCTGAGTCTTTCGCTCATCTCTCTTTACAGAAATTTGGAAATCTATTATATTTAATATATGAATCACTTTATCTGGAGATTATATATTTGCATGGCATTATAATACCTTTTAATATAAAGTAATTCATTATTAATATTGAGGAGAAAAATTCGCCCCGGCGCCTGGGATCGAACCTGGGTCCTTGGTTCTACGTACCAATCGCTCTGACCACTGAGCTACGCCAAATTCAATCCACAGCACCGGATCGAACCTTCCTCCTTCAGTGTTTCCCTTTGTGGCCTGACTCCAAACTTGGAGGAAGGTTCGATCCGGTGCTGTGGATTGAATTCGGCGTAGCTCAGTGGTCAGAGCGCTTGGTACGTAGAATCAAGGACCCGGATTCGATCCCCGGCACCGGAGCGAATTTTTCTCCTCAATATTAATTGTCAACATTACGGAGATTATTCTGTACGACAAATTAATAAATCCATAATAATTCATTTATGTTTTAAATCATAATAATTTAGTGGCGAAAAATATCAAGAATTGGCAACTATATCCTTTGTGATTTTTTGTACTGCATCGAATAAACTGACAGATGCGAGAGTATTTTTTTTATTTTAGTAGGTTATTTTACGACGCTTTATTAACAGCTTAGGTTATTTAGCGTCTGAATGAGATGAAGATGATAATGCCGGTGAAATGAGTCCGGGGTCCAGCACCGAAAGTTACCCAGCATATGCTCATCTTGGGTTGAGGGAAAACCCCGGAAAAACCTTAACCAGGTGACTTGCCTCGACCGGGAATCGAACCCGGTCCACCTGGTTTCGCGGCCAGACGCGCTGACCGTTACTCCACAGGTGTGGACATGCGAGAGTTGAGCTAATACTGGCGGGTACTTGACTGTCCGTCATTCACCCATATGAAGCCAGTTGTATAAACCAATTTACCGTCAAAGTCGTTTCCCAGGGTGCGCCATAGGAGTCTGGTCTACGCTACATCCGCTTTAATACGAGATTATGATGGAGATTTGTTCACAGAGTGGAACCCGAGAAAACCCCTGTGTTACCTGGATCACAGGTTTACCCAACACACATTTTAAATCGGGAGTACATCGGGGATCGAACGCGGACCTACAGGATTACAAGTCTAGCGCTCTAACTACTAGACCACGTCCACACCTGTGGAGTAACGGGCAGCGCGTCTGGCCGAGAAACTAGGTGGCCCGGGTTCCAATCCCGGTCGGGGAAAGTTACCTGGTTGAGGTTTTTTCCGGGGTTTTCCCTCAACCCAATACGAGCAAATGCTGGATAACTTTCGGTGCTGGACCCTGGGCCCATTTCATCGGCATTATCACTTTCATTTCATTCAGACGCTAAATAACCTGAGAAGTTGATACAGCATGCTAAAATAACCCAATAAATACAAAACCACAGTGGCGGCTAAGAATAAAACCAACTAGGAGACAAAATCGGAATTTTATTGGACGAAAATTTAAATTGGGAATGCCAAATAAAGGAAATATCCAAGAGAGTGTGCTATACCATGCATTCTCTTAACCCATTCAGAAACTTGCTCCCGCCAAAATTAAAACAGACTTTAGTGCAAACCCTCGTACTACCACTGTTTGACTATTGCGACGTAATACTTAACACTTGACAACTGACCTTTCGAACAAGCTGCAGCGTGTGCACAATATGTGTGTCAGATTCATCAGCAATGCTCACAAATTTGACCACATTATACCCTCGTTCAAATCTTTATTCTGGCCGTAGAACACTTCATTCGCTCTCTCTTCTGTTTCGAGTTCTCCACACTTCTACTCCAAATTATCTTCGTTCCCGGTTTAACTACTTCTCCTCCAAACACAATCTAAACACCACGTCACAGGAGAGCCAAACCCTAGCAATTTCTGCCCATAGAACATCCCACTATTCATCCTCTTTTACTGTCTCAGTCCCCCATGAATGGAATTCTACCTCAGAAGGTTAGGGGCTGCCAGACAATAACCACTTTCAAGAAAAGGCTAAGCGATTTCTTACGGGCGCAGTCAAATTGAAGTTATAATTGTGATCGAGTTTAATAATTTAATTTAATTTAGGTATGACTATCATTACCATTACTATTACTATTATTATTATTATTATTATTATTATTATTATTATTGTTATTATTATTATTATTATTATTACATAATTATTTTATTGGTGTTGTGAAGATGAAAAGAATTGTCATTGTATTATATTAATTATGTATTATATTGTCTTGCATTATATTGTATTAATTATGTTATATTCATAGCATTGTAGTAATTTTCTATCATACTGGTTGAGTGGAAAAGAAGGCCGAATGGCCTTAAGTTTGCCAGTTAAAATAAACCATTATTATTATTATTATTATTATTATTATTATTATTATTATTATTATTATTATTATAAAATGCGATATCATATGAGCAGAATGCAGGAATGAGGAAAGAACAAGCTACAAGCCTACACCTTTAAACAGAGAAGAAGATGTAGAAGAAGAAGAAGAAATTCCACCTTTACTTACTCGAATTTGAACTCGGATCTCTGATCGTAGAGATCTGAAACTCTAGCCGTTCGGCTTGCAGTGCGTCTCTAGGATGAAATAATGCTGCCCATCGATTTAGCAATTGGATAACCTGACGGGCGCACGTCTGCTGTTGAGTGTACTGCATATCCCGGAATAGTTGAGATCGGAGGCGGAAAGCAGGTAATATAAATTCCGGTCCTTCCTGTCGGATAATACGCTTCTCTAACCAAGTTACCGCAGAAGCAATGACAGTATGGGACAAATGGCGGAGCATAATGCGTGTGGATTCGTACGCGACGCACATATGAAACAAGTGCAATGGCATCTCGCCTGCTTGAAATACGAGCTTTCAGTCCCTGCCAAGCATTTAGCATATAATTACACGTTACAAGTCTGCTCGATCTTTAAACTGGGACGATCAAGTTATTGTGAAAGCATAGGCCTACATCTTCATATACAGAGATTTTCAAAAGTTAACGCAAAATTGCAAATAGAATTGAATGACAGGGTTTTGGACAAAAAGCTCAGACGCCTCAACCCTGTACTTAGGATACTATTTGTAATGGTAAAAAATATTTGTTCAACTATTTTTGTCTGAGTTATAACGTCATTATATACATATATTTTTATATATGAGGTTTTCTTTAATCCTGTGCATCTATATACAATATTTTGTTTCACTAGGCTATATATCATCATCGTCATCATTATCCCTTCATGATTTGTGAACTGAAAGCCTGTTCTGTATTCACATTGTGTTCATTTATGTCCACCCTTTCTTGGAATGTCGAACTTTAGGTTGTTAATAGCGTATCGGTGCTGGTATCTTTCACTATTCATTATAGATAAGTGTTTTTAATTCAGTTCCGGACAAATGGCCACAGAAATTTGGTAACTGGGACAATTGGCCACAGAAAATCAGCAACAAGGACAATTCGCCACAAATAAACAATTTGCCACAGATATACAATTTGCCACACTGAGATACAAAGATAAATCTATGACTTCCAGAAGCTCTATATTGTGCGAATGGATACAGAGATTAATAATTGTAAATTCCACTAAGTATGTGAATTGCTATGTACTTGTAAATTTGGCTTCAAAAATGTCCTGCTAGGTTGTGGTCTACAGCTCTCTCAAGCACCGGATGACGGTGCCTTCTTGTACCGCGGGTATTCTACAACTGTACGTGATATTCGTCTGTCCATGTCGATGTACTTCCGCTTCTTTTTGGTAGGAGAATGACAACCTTCCAATCTCTCTATGTATCTGTCGGCTATAACGTTCAGTTCGTCAATATTCCTTGGTTCAGATGGTAGGTGCAGCTTCCTGGCACGGCGCACAGTTTTTTTAATAGATGGTTTCTTCGGTAGATTCACATTGGCTTCGCTTGCAATACGCTTTAACTCATTTTGAATAATGACAGACGTTGGTTCTCGGGAAGTCCCCGCCCTTGCCTTCATGTTCTCTACACATTCCTTTGCCTTAATCCTTCCCCAGTCTGCAGAATGATTCTTGTGTTCAGACGGTTCTTTGACGACACTGCTTCCACCTTCTGATAACGTGACTGTTGCATTACACCGCCACGCATGTCACAGCGCCAAACAACTCCATTCTTATTTTCTCTAAATCTCGTGTACATGTAGCCAAGCTATATTAATTTGTCAGAGACTTTCTCTGATTTTGTGAAGCAAATTTCTTCCGCCATAGTTCCGAATTAGTTTACAGCTTCTGGATTTGTCTTTTGTTACCAAAGAAATATATTATAAATTGTTGCGAATTTGAGTGTTGCCTTGAATTTTAATGTGTGGCTAATTGTCTTTGATACGAATTTCAATTATGTGGCGAGTTGCCTCTGTGGCCAATTTTCTGTGGCGAGTTGTCCCCAACCCTTTTTAATTTTGTTCATATTAATCTACTTTAAATTTAGATCATACATATACTTAATTATTTACAGATATTCTAATTTTTATTAATCTCTGTTATACATCATTTTACTCTACGAAGTAATTCCATCACAGCTACTTGTAATTGACTTATATATCATTGTTTGATTATCCATGACTCGTTTCTATATGTTACCACTACAACTTTCATAATTTTGTAAAAATGTACTTTTCTGGATTTTCTTGCTTTGTTTTGTAGACTCCTATTTATCGTTCCATAATCATTAACACTCAAATCTGTTCACTTTCCATTTATTATTTACTTATTTGCTTCATCATTCACTTATTGACAGATTAATTCATTTATTTATATTTACTTGTTTATTTATTTATTCGTTCATCTATTTATGTATTCACCTATTTATTTATTTATATTTATTTATTTATATATTTATTCATTCATTCACCTATTTATTTATTATTTATATTTATTTATTTATTTATGTTTATTTATTTATATATTTATTCATTCATTCACCTATTTATTCATTCACCTATTTATTTATTTATTTATTTATTTATTTATTTATTTATTTATTTATTTATTTATATCAGGCCATCTCTACCACACCACCAGAATACAAATAGGCATACACAAAAAAAGAAATGTAGAGAGAAGAAGTAAATAAGAAATATAAATAAAATTACAAATACAAAAACGCAAATGAAAAAAAAATGCAAAAAGATGGTAGTAAAAAATACAAGTACAAAGATAAAATCACAATACATCGGGGATGTCAAAGCGCCTGCACTGTGTGTTCTTAAGAACCAGCACAACATTTCCTTATGAATGTTCTTTATCTAGTTGATAAATAAACCTTTTGAATTTGTATTGCATGTAGTATGAGGAAGCAGTGCAGGCGCTTTAACATTCTTGCAATAGGCACACAAAAGTACTAATGCAATATATTGATTGTCTAATATATTTAGTGATTATGATATATGATATATTTCGTCACAGCATTTCTTTACATGTAATGGTGTACCTGACATTTCTCTGTATCCGGTGCCACCATTAACATATTATTACAACACATTTCCAGTACACGTCTACACAACTACTCCCATTTACACTATGTACCTTTTTTTTTTCCTTGGTCTAATCTCCCCATCAGTATTTCTCCTACATTTCATTTGCTATTCTCTATTTGTTCATTAATCCTAATATATCTAATATTATATACTACTTTTAAACCCCCTTTTTCCTCTAACTACTATTCACTAAATCTCAATTTCACTTTTTCTCTATAAATTATCATATTGAATTATTTGTCCTATTTGTTCTTTGACCTTTTCTCCTATCTTTCTCTTATATTAATTTACTGCTCCAAAGTTCAAATGTTAGTACTAATTTTATGCCGTCACTTATTCACTTCTCTTAACCCTTTCTCACTATTTTCACTCATTCCTATTTGCGCTCGCTTTCACTTTCTCACTATTCCACTTACCCTAATCCTTTCTCACTATTCCCACTTCCTATAAATACTTATATTTTATCTCTACACATCTGATTCTACACTTCCTCTCTCCCCTATACTTCTCTATCTTTTACCGTTCCACTTTACTTGCACTTTTTGATCACATCCCCACATTTTTTAATCATATCTAAAACATTTAGTGAATATATGAAGTAACTAAACATCTAAAAAAAAATAAGTAACTGATTGTATAAATTTCAAGAGAACAAAACAGTAAAAATTTCGAAACATCTGCAATAAGTTAGAATATTCAGTTTACTGCATTGCACTCTACTCTTTGTATTTTATTTTATTGTGTTATTTTACGACGCTGTATCAACATCTAGGTTATTTAGCGTCTGAATGATATGAAGGTGATAATGACGGTGAAATGAGTTCCGGGGTCCAGTACCGAAAGTTACCCAGCATTTGCTCGTATTGGGTTGAGGGAAAACCCTGGAAAAAACCTCAACCAGGTAACTTGCCCCGACCGGGATTCGAACCCGGGCCACCTCATTTCACGGCCAGAAGCGCTGACCGTTACTCCAAAGGTGTGGACTACTCTTTGTATGAATATGCTCAATAAGTTTGCTTTCGAATACCATTAAACTCCGACAGTATCTCTGATGTCACTGGGCAGGGTATTCCACAAGCGCGATAGTGGTATTGTGTATTTCTTCATCTATTTCAGAAGTTACATTACAGAAGTTTACTGTTATGAAAAATAATACCCCTTTACTCTTTACTCAAATTTAGCCATAGTACAGTTACAAAAAGTACAAAGTGGGTAATTCGAGAAAAGCAGAAAGAAGTTCACGGTCGCTGTACTATACAAGGAAACCTCCTCTCTTTCCACTTTGCTAATGGTCCTTGTAAAACACAAGGGTTCAATGAAACTCAAATCTAAACAGAAATACATAATAGAACAAGAGATTCGTACAAGATAGAATTATAAGGGTTGTCCAGCTTCCAGGATTGAGAGGTGTGCAACATAGAGCAGGCATGTCAAAACCCTGCACATTGTGCACTTGTCTCTGTGCGATGTGCAGTTCCTATTCTCCTAACAGGAGGGAGTGAATCGGCCTGGAGGGGAACGCGACAGGGCTGTACATTACCTCCAGTAACAGAACAGCTTTGGTTTCAGTAACACAGATCAGTACGGGTGTGCTCATTGAGCTGTGATTGTGAATGCGTTATGAAAAATAAAGTGAGGAGTCCACAGATATAACGAAGAAGAGACATCACAAATCATATAACATAACTGTTATGATGTTTTCCTCAGCCAACTGTAATTATTTTAAAATGAAAGGCTTTCATCATATCATGTGGAACTAATAGTGATGTGAGTATATAAATCAGATTAGTAAAGTTCTCAAAATATGATATTCGCCAACTCTTATTTCTTAATTAGTACTCTCACGGCAAGACAAACATGACAATGATGATGTTTTGGAGTCTGTACTAACACAACCATCAATGGTTAGACGACTTACAACTTTTATTTGATAAGCTGATAAGTGATGAGAATATTAAGTGAAGAATACATGTGAGGGTCTTGAGGTTGTAAGGTAAGGAAGAAAGAACCATTTGTAAGGCGGAAACATTTTCTGAAAAAATAATACATAATGGCGAATTTACCATCTCACGTTACTATATTATCTTAATATACTTACGTTAATAAATCTTTAAACCTGACATAAAGAAAATGTCCTCGCTTCACAGCTTGTGAAGTACTCTTTTAACTCAATTCAGTAACGCTCCCAACTTGCTGATACTTGCTCTCAACGTTTTCCAAGTAAACTATATATAAATTCAAATTTAAGCTTAATTTATCCAATTTATTAATAATAATGTGAATTTATATTAATATACAGCAAGGAAATTATTCCAGTGTAAAAGCCTCACAAAGTCCTATTGGGAGTAAAATATTTTCTTTCTTAGCATTTGTGCACCAATGGTCCCAATAATGCTTGAGGAACAATGAAAGAGTATTACTTTGAAATAATCAGTACCTACTACGTAAAACGAAATACTGTGTTCGTTTTTTGTTGTTTCTAAATTACTGCAATATTTATATTTTCTTCAAATACTGTATACAAATCATGTAAATAAATGATTCTTTACAAACGACTGCTTTGTGAATTGTAACTGAGTAAGTCTATTGTTTCTTGTGTTACAATTATTGTCAAATATATACACTGACAATATATTTTTTATTCTGCTAAAATGTGCTTATAATGTCCAAATGTCAATTTAATTGAACACTAGAAGTGCAGAATATGTTCTTGTACATCCCTCCGGCTAAGAAATGGTAAGAGCAACACGTGGATGACGCAATCTGCACAGACCGGCGTTCCGCGCACATACACTGCACTTTCAGTGACTGATTTCTGACATGCCTGACATAGAGGATATATTGCACATGTGAAAGCATAGACATTTTCCCGGTTGCAAGAAAAAATGTTCAATATAATGAGGTAACTAACATACAGAGGTTTCACTGTATTCACAAATGCATTCACTCATTCGTTTATTTATTTATTTTCCCATTATCCTGCGTTTCATTTATTTTTAATACCGTGTGTGGCTGTTTCGAGAACAATAAGCCTTTTGCGTATTGTTTCCACTACATAAAGCCTGCGAGGTAACAAATTGTTCATGTCATGCAGTAATGAGACGTAATTAGAACGACTTTACAAATTAACATACTCCCGAGTGAAGCTTTGATTCAGTCGCTCAGTTCCCATCACGTGATCATCATTGTTGGCACTGTTGCGATATATTTGAGGTACTGATATTACAGCCATTACAGCATGTTACAAACTGTAAAACACAAACTAGAGTAATTAATTATAGACGCTTTAATTTGCGACGGCGTTTAGAATCGTACAACAACTGATGCCTAGACTAATCCATCTGCATGTGTACTTCCCAAGGGATATCCTATGCACAAATAGCAATTTACCCAAACATTTATATCCGACCACAAATTCCTTTTAAAGTATTCATGGTTGGAACCGCAACTCAGTCAATAACGATGAAGCCCTTCGTCCTACTGCTAGGGGATGTCAGTCTGATGATTGTACAGTATATCAGTGACTGAATGGCTGCTACTTCATTACCAGGCTTCGAGACTTCAGAGCAGTTCAATGGGAAATGCGCGTAACGGCGTACTGAGTATAGTGGTAAACCGTACACTGGGTGGGGGTACTGTAGAGTGAATACCAACAAATACACAAAGGAAAATGCTCTGGATTTAAAGGTTCTGACGAATAATTCGGTTTTCATACATACCTATTTTCAAACTGTATCTGAAACTATTACACTCTTAGAAAAGTCAGAGTAAGAGATGACGGAAGCCCTCAAATTAGTTGAGGAAATGACACGAGATTTAATGAGACACCAAGTACACCAATTACTGAACGTGTAAAATAGAAGTAGAAATCAATTTTATGTAAAAATAACGGATATGGAACATTGTGTAACATAAACAGAAAATTAGTAGACATTAAGTCACCCGAGAATAAAGGACTGTCTCTTAGGGCCATATTCATAGACATTCTTAGCGCGGGCTTCCGGTGGATTATCAGCGAACTAACGTTTTTCGTATTCATAAACCAGTGTTATCGATATGATATGAATACTGTACAAGTAATCAGTCGATAGCCGGGGCTAGTTTAGCACGCTCGTAGCGCGGGCTAGCGAAATGTCTATGCATAGCACCCTTAGAGAATGCAATGACATTAAGTTTCTTCGTTTTGCTCCTATCACGTCATGCGACGTAGAGCGCAGCTTTTCACAGTACAAACTGTGTTTGGCAGATAAGCGAAAAAGATTTACATTTGAGACACTGAAAATGTATCTTGTAGTACATTGCAATTCGGTATAGTAACTGCACTTCCTAAAGACGACCAATAGGATACGAAGAAATTAAAATTGCTACATGTACATAACACTGTGTATAATTAAACACAAATGGTTCTAAGAGACAGGAGAAAAGATGCTTTTCACAGTCTTTTGACATTGTCATTGTGTAATGTGTATTTACTTTCAGAATGTATATATGTGTCTGTTTCCCCATACTACCGTACTCTATTCTAAATAGCAACGTTGTTACCTCAACACATCTCTACCTTTCACTATCTGCAGCGAGTCAACAACCTATAGTACATGCACAGTATTGTTATTGTATCGGGTCCCAAGTCTCGAAGCCTGTTCATAAGAGAAAGGTTCTACTGCATTCGAGTATCCAGTGAGAAATATGTGTACACTTGGTCAAAATGAAAGTGGCCGGCGTCTGAGAGACTAAGTTCGAATCGGATATTTCCGTGAGCGCTCGGGACAGCCAGGCTTTGTTCAAAAGATTGCATATATTCTTCTCGTAGTTATAATGGGGAACACAACTATTAATCACTAAAGTCTTCCGAGAAATTAATTCATATACGAGATTTAAAACAGACAGATCGTTCAGAGTGTTTAAACAGTGAATATTGTAACACAAACACTCTATACTGTATAACAGGTTCTCAAGTGGAGTACGACCATTGCTCGTTATAATGCCATTCTGACTGCAGTGAAACTCTTAGCGTAGTTGGCAGAGTGTTAGCTAACAGTTCGTGAAATTGCAAGTTCATTACGTTTTAGTTGGTATGGTAACACAATACGCAAGATGTAATTTATTTATTAATTGAAAGGATGAGAATGAGATAGTCCAAAGCCACACTTTTACCAAAAACGTTTTTTGTGAGTTTATTTCTTACGCATATGGGGAAGCTACTAGTAAAAAATTATAAAATTACTCAACAAATAACAGAAATACAAGCTGCAAAATTATGATACCGAACCTAATAGTATTGGATGTTAAACTTTCAATACGTTCGCCTGTAAAGTTTTGTTTTTGTACAAGTGCATAATATTATACGTTATGGCATGAGTCAATTTTAGGGAACGAGCGAAGCGAGTTTCCTCATTTTCACGACTGCAATAACTGTGTAACATTATAAACGTGTTTCATATATATTTTTCCTACGACATAATTATAAAACAATTGAAGGGGTGAGAATGACACAGTTCATAGCCACAAAAACAAAACTTTACGCCTACTATTTTTGTCCGAAATCATTCTACAAGCATTCCAAAATTTCAATCGTGCAACAACGGTTTCCTGTTTATCTGAGATTGTATTTATAACTATTATAACTGATAGTTCGTAACAGAGGGCTTATCGAACAAGACGTCCTAACCTCATATTTCTTTTGACTACTTGAACAAACATATAAATTTCTATAACAATCACAGTAGCACCATTTGTCCGCTAACCTATACGACTGCAATGTTAAGATGAAAAAATCATGGTTTGTTGCTAGGTAACTAATGAGCAGACAGTGCATGCGGGAACACTTATAAGGAAAAGTGAAGTTGTTTCGTATCGGAGTACATGGCATGTGCCGCGTCGTTCGTCTTTTGTGTACCTGGCGAGTACAGCAGCGTACATAACGAAGGAACCCCGGTCCGTTCATAGTAACATTGCAACGCAATGTGTGCAGTTGTGTTATCCTGCTCAAGTATTTAGTACGAGTTGAATAGTGATATGCTGATCCATTCATAATGTCGAAGTCAAAACGTTAAATTCGCTCAGAGATACGAAATGCAATTTAAGAAGTATGAGAGTGACATTTTATGTATTAACGAAGACAATATCGTGTGTAATGTATGTAAAATTGAAATAAAAGCCAAAACTCAGGCTGTAGAGAAACATTGCAACAGTACATCATACAGGAAATGCGTTGAAATGAAATCTGAGGAATCATCATCATCATCATTTAGTTGTACGGGTCTAAACGACATGTGCAACATGATGCTCAGTGCAAATATTCCTCTAAAGAAATTGAGTGATCTCCATTTTAGAGTTTTTCTTCAGAAATTCTCTCGATACAAAAACCGCTTAAGCGATAGGTGAAGACGATTCAGCTTCGACAACTTACGAGAATATATCGTCGTTTACTGCAACGCTGGTAATTGCATCAATGATGACGAGGACTGAACTTGCAAGGTATGTATTACAGTACGTTATTTTTCTTTTCCTTCTGACTGTACGGAGATACAGTAGCATGTTGACGTCGTCTGTTTACGTTTAAAACCTGTTGAGCCAATGGTGTGAATGAAAAAAATGTAACATATAATAAATGTGCACCTACATTCAACGGTAAGTCATCTACTGTCTACTAATGAGTAAGAGACGGAGATTCCTGTGGCACATATTTAGTCAATATACATCAATCTCAGTTTACCAGATAGGGTTATAGTTAGAAAATAAACAAGCAGTATTTAGCAGACATAAAAAAATCTTTAGAGCGATTCAGTGACTGAAAATTAATGTATTGTGTAGACTGCTGTATGCTACTTTACGGTGTCTATGTCCTTTATTTGCTTAATTATACTTTCAGCTTGGTCAACACACAGTAACGTACACAAATGGTGTGTTTCCTGTTACATGGGATTAGCGTGATACCGGGTATCCATTTAACACGTTACATTAATGGACGAACCTAAATTCCTTTTGCTGGATTCGAACCTATGACAATATCTTTAATTAACAGTATTAATGCTGCGAACCTTTGCTGTTGGGGCACCGCAACCGTTAGCAAAAATTAATGAGTAAAAATATATCATCCGAATAATATGTTACATCCATAGCCCTGAAGTACGTTAGTTTTAATATACGTATATTTGAACTGTACGTACATTTTAATTTTATACATGACCCATTTTCTGACTTGCGAATAATTTATTCCAGTACATGAACGGAGACGTGCCTGCAAGCTCCGGGATTGAGCTCTGTTATTAGAGTCTGTATTTCCTGTTCTCCACATCGACAGGAACCTCGAGCCGTCACTTCCTGTTGTTTCTCTCCCCGTATTAACTGAAGTTGAAACTAGAAGAATGCAAGTTAAAATTAGACTAACCTCCCTAGATGTTAAATTCTCCCTGAAGGCAGCGAGTTACATCCTATTGGACTATGAATAATTATTATTACTTTATAATACAGAAGCATCAGATTATTATAATTTAGACAAAATTGATAAACTTTAAATAAACCAACTACAATATGTTTCAGGAATTCATGACCAAGTCGGCCTGGGTAGCGTAGTTGGTATAGCGCGGTACTCTGTGCTCGAGGTTGAGGGTTCGATCCCGGCCCAGGTCGATGGCAATTAAATGTGCTTAAATGCGACATCGGCGACGCTGATATAACCTCAACAGTTGCGAGCGTCGTTAAATAAACCATAATTTAATAATAATTTTTTCATGAAAAAACACAGATTGATCCACCGGCGTGGCTCAGTCGGTTAAGGCGCTTTCCTGCCGGTCTGAAGTTGCACTCGGGCGCGGGTTCGATCCCCTCTTGAGCTGATTACCTGATTGGGTTTTTCCGAGGTTTTTGCCAATCGTATGTGAATGTCAAGTAATCTATGGCGAATCCTCGACCTCATCTCGCCAAATACCATCTCGCTATCACCAATTTCATCGACGCTAAATAACCTAGTAGTTGATACAGCGCCGTTAAATAATCAACTAAAAAAACTCGTAAAATATCATTACAGGAGATTAGTAAATATTTCCACTAATGGTTAATTAATTCATTTGAGTCTATTTCATTTTAAGTACTATGTTAATGTAATACTTAATGAAAGACGGAGTACAATAAAGCTGTAACAGAGTTCAGAGTCATGTTTGGAATTTTTTCTATTATATATTTTGCAATGAAGCACACGTGTGTTAATACATTAACTAAAGTTAAGTTATATTATATATTTTTATAACATAACAAAATAAAAGGGAAAAATAGAAATCTAAAATGCAGTATTCAGATTTATTCAGCTTTCATTTCATCCCTAACCTATCAATCTATTGCTTTCATAGAAGTAAATACCAGTATTAGGCATTCACATTACTTTAAGTTTATTTTGATCAGTATGAGAAACAATTATCACAAAAAGGAGCAACCACTGCAAACCTCCGACAGTCTTTTGCGTTAGAGCTCTGCAGGCCCTGAAGCGAAAGAGTGCAGTGGGCGGCAGGGCAAGCTGAGGTGACGTCACAGGGCAAGCGTTGATGATCACTGGTATACGGATATGAATGCTGGAAAAGAATGAGGATTGAAGAATGCTGGGTTTGAAGTGAAAGACCTGCCCTTGAGCAGAAAACCAATAGGCCATCTCTTCTATAGCACCACAACAATGAATGAATGAATGAATGAATGAATGAATGAATGAATGAATGAATGAATGAATGAATGAATGAATGAATGAATGAATGAATGAATGAATATTCGAAATTATGGAAGAAATGAAGAATCCGTAATTATGGCAGAATAATTCTCCGCGATCTCCAGATTTCAATCCGGCCGACTTTTGGCTGTGGGATTACCTTAAAGAACGAGTTTTCCTGACACATCCAACCCTATTGCAACTGAAAAATGCCATCTCGCAAGAAATTGTAAATATTCCAAGACATCATCTGCAAAATGCTGTGCATGGTGTCGCAGATAGAATGCTGTACGTTGAACAAGACAACGGCGGACATCTTCCGAATGTTTTGTAAACCCCGTAGTTTGCTCAAAACTGTGATGTTTTTATTTTTTCCCTATCTCAAATATTATAATATTTATAGGGGTTTAATGTTTGAACTGACTTTTGAAATACCCTATATTTTAGGTTATTGTTTGTCTTTTATGGAGCAACGAAAGTAATATAAAGTTTCTTTGTCTTAAAAATGATAAATAATAGTCGAAAATATAACATTTCTAATGTCAATAAAACTTCACACTATATAATTAGTAATTCTTTTGGCCAAGATAGTGTCAAGCCCGGAACAGTATACATATAAATATAAATTTTTAATATAATGTAATAAAAAATATGTACAATATATTTCACATTTTAATTCAACATATATCAAGTAAACTCATTTTACATGTAGAATCAAAATTTAACTTTTTCTGTGATTTGAGGATTTGATCAAACATTGAACTTGCCTTGTATCAAAAGAGTAAAAATGTGGCTTGGCACTTTCTTGCCGGGACCCTCTCAATTGTAAGATAGTTTCTTATATTGGTTGTCATGTCTATACACACCCTCTCGGTTATTTAAGGAGATAGGTATTTGAAGGAAGCTGGGAAATAGTAAGAGAGAAAGAACTGAAGTTGGCGTATTTTACGGGTTTATATTTAAAATTTTTATCTACGTCTAACTTTCTATTGTCGTGTTTTTCTCCCAACCAACAAGGAAGTATAATATACTAGAAATTACTTCAGTGGTAAAACACTGGCTTACGATGTGATAATAGTGGTGGGAGTGCCTAATGGATAACACTAATACCCAGACAGCGGATTTTCGGTCCCTACACAGCGACAAGACGTCATCGCCCTTGGCGTACGGAGAGAGCGTAGCAATGAGTTCAATGGCCTTCCTGCAACTGACGATCAGTATCGGGACCGAAAATCCGCTGTCTGCTAATGACTCATGGCTAGGGACCGGATTTTTTATATAATATCAAGGTGTGAAATATGTACATATTTATGTAGGAAAAATAAGCTGAATATGTACCAAAATATGTAAAATCATGAAAATATTTAATATCAATATCTGGCAGGTATAGGATAGGTAAGACTCTCCAGTTGTGATTTCATAGAGCACCCGACTTTTTTTTACCGCACACTTGACACATCATTATTTTTCCATCTATAGTGAAAGCTTCGTCCATCGCAATCCATGATTTTATTTTTATCGTTAGGGTTGAAGATACAGGGGCCATTTTAGTTAGTTAAAATCAGTATATAAACTCGCACTTTATACTGTAAGTACTAATACTAGACAACTGAGTGAAATGAATGACACAACACTACTGCAAGCACTGTTTCGCTGTACTAGAATAGGAGAAAATAAGAGGAGATGTGGGACATATGCATTTTAGCTGCTGCCCGTAAGAAAGATAAAATCTCAAATTATAGGCATTTACAAACTGTTGTTTGAAAAGTGACATTCCTCTCTCATTCAGAAGGGTAGGATTATTCCAGCCGAGAACCATACTTAATAATTGCTCGGAAAATCCCATTTCCGTATAGGTCTACTAAATTTAAAGTAAAAAGGTCCAGCAATAACATGAAAAGCTATTTATTTTAGTCTTTCAACTTCTCTCCAGTTTGTTCCTTTACTTCAGCTTCTTTTCAAAATTCGGCTACTTTATTGCGGCTCATGCCAGATTTGACACGGGTTTTCTCTGGGAGGATTAGGAAGAGGGTGGGTAAGGTTGCAAATTGCATGGGAACGGCTTGTTAAGACGTGTGCAGAATAATTATAGTTCGAGACAAATCATGTCGTCCTCGTCCCATTCCATCGCATGAAGGCAACGCTACTTTCTGAGGGATTTTTACAATACAAGGTAATTGTATGAGAAAGGTTGTCTTTTGTTCACTCATATTTATATTGGGTGGTATGGGGTGAGTGCCTCTATTACTTCCTGGAATTTAGAATGTTATGTTTCGTCCCGAAATATATCCTTTCTTGCGTAGGTTAAAAGGTTTTTTAAATCTGTGTACTTCAAATTGTAAACTTCCCCAGCAGAATTTTTTTTTTTTTTTTTTTTTTTTTTTCCTTTTAGAGAAGTAAAAATGAATAAAACCCTTAAATATGTAGATTTATGTAATACCAAGCCATAATATGTAATGTGGGGTAAATATGTAAAAATATGTAAAATTAAAAAATGTTAATATATTAATGGTAATTACAAGATTCGCAAAGATTTGTTATTTATATACGGTTAGGTTGAAAGGAATATAATATGTAATTACATAAAAATCCGGTCCCTACTCATGGCTATTGGACATCATTATGGAATTATACTATATCTATGAGCATAGTTAAATGTGAAAAATAAAGTCATTATTAACAACAGAATAATCTCGAGTCTTGTTTATCAACAGTCCGTCATGTTGGATCAGTAAAGATGTAAGCAATTCCAGGTCAACTAGATCGGGTTCGATTCCCAGCTAGTGAATAAAGAAACTTGTCCTCATACCACGAAACTGGGTGTGTGTCCCTTGTCTTGTGATTTTACTGTCTTGTCTTAATGTGGCTATGCGTCGTTCTGACTCCATGTCCAGAGGAGCCCGCATTTTGTAACTCTCTAAAGCTGATTGTGTCTGTATGAAATGCCTATGAAAGCCTAAGGAGGAAATAAAGTGTATCAATATATTCAAAGTCCGTTCCGAGTGGCAATTCATTTATGAAGACTGAGCGTCCACTTGAGCAGCACTTGGGTGTGCCACAGGCAGTGAAACTCCAGTGCTTCACTTCCAAGGCTGTCTGCCCTCTCCTCTACCTGTAATTAAGTTTAGAGCTGCGGTTCTTATGCTCTGCAGAGAAGTTTTGCACTAACGGACTCGGGGGAAATGGTTAGCCACATCGCTTAGGGAATTTGCGTGTCGCTAGTGGAAATGAGAGTCACGTTAGTTCCTTCCTAGTGCAGTATACATTGCAGCCAGTAGACCTCTTACAGCTGTGGGAACATCTTCCTTAGAGGATAGTATGCAGATATTTCGCGTCGCTCACATAGCAATCAAAATTGGATTAAACTTCTTTGCTTTCAAGAAGATTAAAACTAAACAATAAGACACTGTTATACTAATTTCTATCACTAGTAATGTCGCCTCCTCCTCCTCCTCCTTTTTCTTCTTCTTCTTCTTCTTCTTCTTCTTCTTCTTCTTCTTCTTCTTCTTCTTCTTCTTCTATTTCAGGCGCTACATCATCATTAATTTATTTTGACCTTTTTACACCAAAAGGTTCAGACCAGTCTTCGGACTTGATTAAACAACAACAATTAGACTCTCTCTCTCTCAATTTGTGGGCTTCCCTGATCGTATGCTCACCATGATGCAGGACTACCTTGGAGACGTCATAACTAGGGACCGTATTTTGGGTCAGGACATAAGGCGATAAAGCTAGTTGTTCATATACTGGGTGTTCATTTCAAAGTGTGTCATGACGTCACTGTTGTGAGTCCGCGTTTTGAAGCGAGTTTCAGCTTTTATGTCAGAGAAGTTGCCTATTAATCAAGGCGTTCAATCTGAACTTGAGAACGTGTACGGTATAACTTGAACGTCGTAGCAACAGATGGTGGTCTGTACGGTCTGTGTGCTACCATAACCTCTTTCGAACTGTGTTTTGCGCGGGCAAGTCGTACGCAGGGTATTTGTTATCATCCGTTGCATACCGCAACATTCCACAGTACAAATCAAATGCTCCGTGTCCATGTTGACCGTCGAAGATAATGTCAACAAATACGTAAGTAATCGTCTTAACCCTCTCGCCATATCCCGACAGTAAGAAAAAAAACTCATCTCAGTACGTGTTTCCAAACAGTTCGCATTCCTGCCACTACCGGCGTTACCGCACGTATCGGTACGTACTTCCAGAGTCCGTGGGTATCCACGGACTCTGCGTACTTCAGAATGAACGCCGTACTCGCTAGGCAACTTCTCTCGCATTTAGGTAATACGCCTCTGCGGGAGTGTAGGAAGATTGAATTCTCTTGGCTCACCGGCTAGCCACATGACGGCATACAGCGAGCTATGGCATACTTTGAACTGAACACGCAGTACTATATTGATATATTGACGTGACATTATGTTTCGCGCGTCACAAAAGTACTACCAGGGAACACTTGCATCTTGTTTGTAATGCAGTTGATCTATTCATGATTCAAACTAGACCCCTCAGACTGTTCACAATGCATTCTAGTGATAAAGACTGATACTACGATGATCTTTTCTACAATTTAAATTATTTATTTATTTATTTATTTATTCATGCATTTATTTATATTCACTGGCAGAGTTAAGGCCATAAGACCTTCTCTTCCACTCAACCAATATAAAAATACAGCAAATATAAATAACATCAATACGAAAATCATTGGAATAATAATAATAATAATAATAATAATAATAATAATAATACATGAATACTCGTGATACACCCAGTTGGCAAGTATTCATGTACGTATATTTTAACGTTATTTGACATTGTTAATTTGATTAAATACGGATAGTTAAAAAATTTTGATTGTAAAAAATGTTTGATTGTATTTGCTACCTTTAAGCGTTTCACTATTTTAATGTTTTTCAATTTTGACATTCATTAACTATACTTTGATATCCATCCTCTTTACAATTTTATTGCAATATTTTGTTTTCTTTTTTTCTTAGTAGGTTATTTTACGACGCTTTATCAACATATTAGGTTATTTAGCGTCTTAATGAGATGAAGGTGATAATGCCGGTGAAATGAGTCCGGGGTCCAGCACCGAAAGTTACCCAGCATTTTTTTTGTTTTCATAAGATGTCTCTAATCAATGTGTGAAGACGCCATATTCCATGGCGAAAACGTTAACAGTTTTAATAAATAAAATGTAAATTTATAACTGTATAATTTACATAAAAATAAGTCATAATATGATGGAATAATATTTTTCCTTTTTGATAATGAAACTGCCAAACGTGCGAGAGATAGTTTGCCGCATGTTGCATGGCCTTCGTGCCGGTTGTGCACCGCGCGATCGATCTGCATTATATAAACGAACGCTCTGTTTATAATTATATGGACTACCCTTGTGTATGGGAATAGACTCGTTCACACTGTTGTATATCGGATATGAAGTAAGCATTTCCATGGCAACAAAAGTCGAATTTCCGTTTCACAAAATACTTTTGACTGCCTCCGTGGTCTGTTGGTCAGCATGCTGGCTTCCAGATCAGGAGGTCCCGGGTTCGATTCCCCGGCTCGGCTCTCGGTGAATTTTTCTTGAAGAAGAGAAATTCCCTGGGTGTCTAGAGTCTGGAAATTTCTATGAAGGTGAGTGTGATTGTGAGTGTGCCGGGTTAATATTAATTAACCAATCATCACAAATATAAAAATACATCAGGACTGTCGCTGGTTCAGTAGCCTGAACACACGTTTCAGCGTCACATTGTTGACAAGTAACTCCATCTGTTAGCACAACCATAAAGCATCTAATAGGTGCTGTAGAGTTACCAACAACGAGAAGAAAATACTTCCATCTTTTTACATTAGTGTAGGTCGAATGTAGACGTTTTACACTTTTAAAATTTTCGCTTGTTATCCCAAGACAAAGTCAAAGACACTGAGGAGTAATAAATTCGCTTGTGTAGATATTAAAATACAAAGTTAATGAAATCCCACAATTTAAGTACGCTTTGAAAGAGTAATAGTAATTGAGTATAAGTTACTATTCCGTTATTTTGTAAAGCGTGCTCGTAATAATGGATGATTGTCTTAAAATAATTAATTTCCCAGTTTGAACTTTAAACCCGGAACTTCAAGAACATGGAGACGACGGGCTTTGCATAGGCTATTCTCTGCATCCCTTCTGCTCCAATTTCCTTGCCTTCATATTAATTCTAGCGGTGAATTGCCTCATCTTCCCAAGTTTCTATATCCTTAAGATAATAATGGGGGATAACTTCCGCGTATGCCGTTAAATCCGTGGGAACCTAACACTTGAACTGTTTTACAATAGAGAGGAACTTGAAAAGCAAGATTAGTGTGCTCCTCTGTTTCTCGTGCTCTTTTAAAAACGTTTACACATCCATTAATTAGTGACGACCGTTTCCTTGACCGTTTCCTTGCAATGACGTGTGACGCAAGTGTCCTTATAACATCATACTGCCTCCTCCAGTAACTCAGTGACATCGTCAGCTTATGTTACCGTGAGCTTTGGGTTCGATTATTTCTGGTGTCAACTGGAATGGTGGAAGTGGCGAGTAAGATTGGAGGATGGAGTTTTTCTCGAGGTTCTTCCATTTCCTTAACGTTAAAAATTAATCGTGAATTGTAAAAACAATATAAGTGACATTTTTTAGAAAACCCATTTTATTATATGCTTTTAAAATGACTGACTAGTTTGTGTAGCTCTACTGATGAATTGTATATAGACCTACTGTAAATTGAATTGGTAGTCTGTATAGCTCAATTGATGAATTGTATATGCTGTAAATTGTATAGTAGTCTGTATAGCTCAACTGATGAATTGTTTATGACTATAAATTGAAATAATCTACTTGATATTAATTGCACAAATTTGTATAGCTTAATGAAAGTATGCTTGTAAATTAAATTAATTTGCTTACATTATATTGTATATATTTGTATAATTTTGGCCGATGAATTGTATATGCTTTAACTTGAATAGTAATCTGTATAGCTCTATTGATAAATTGTTTGTGTTTGTAATTTGAAGTAGTTTGCATGATATGTATTATCAATTTCTGTATATCACAACTGGTTGAATTGTTTATGCCTTAAATTTAATTAAATTGTTTTGTATTATAATATAGCTCAACTTATGAATGATCGTTTGCGTTTGTAAATTTAATAATCTGATTGGCTATGTATTGTATACTTTTAGTAGAGCCATCGATGTAGCTCAGTCGGCAGACTCGCTGGGCTGCTGATCCGGAGTTGCGTTCGGGCTTAGGTTGGATCCACCTTTGGTTTCTTCCGAGGTTTTCCCCAGCCGTGGGACTGAAGCCGGATGGTCTATGGCGAGTCCTCGGCATCAACCCCTTTGATTTAATTACCCCCTTTGATTTGATTACCTGGTTGGGTTTTTCCTAGGTTTTCTCCAACCAAAAGACAAATGCCGGGTAATATTTTGGAGAATCCTCGGACCTCACCTCATCTCACTACATCTCGCGAAAATATTGTAAAAAATTGCACAAAATTGTAAAAATTGTAGAAAATTACTAAATTGTAGAAATGTAAAAATTTGTAAAAATTGTAATTGTAATATTGTAAAATGTTGACATGTTCCACATCTTAAAGCTTCATTGCTCATGTAAGATCTATGGATAAAATAAATGAATGAATGAATGAATGAATGAATGAATGAATTAATTAATTAATTAATTAATTAGCGAATCCTGAAGGTTGGATATAAACGCATCTTTGGTGTAAAAATAAGATATGCGTAAATTAAGAGAAGACGGAAATGACACGATAAAAGAACTTAAATGGGAAACATTGGAAAACAGACGTAGAAAATCTAGAATAACATCATTGTATAGAGCATATCTAGGTAAAAAACCATGGGTAGACATAACGGCTAGGTTAGAGAAGCCAATGTACTATGGTTGGAACGTTCATGATTTTAAAATCAAATGTAGGAAACAGAGAACGGATGTAGGTAAATTCTCATTTTTAAATAGAACTACAGTATAAATGATTAGAATGATCTACCTGCAGCGGTCTTTGAGGGCTGTCCTTCCTTAAGGAGATTCAAGAATAACTTTAAAAGTTGTGTATAAAGTGTAAATTAAAATTAAGGTGACATGTATTTACATAGCCTGACGAGTTTGAATTGTAAATGATTTAAAAATAGCTTGTAAGAGGGTCTTAGACTAGAAATGTTTAGTTTAAATGTAGTTAGTTCTGTTTATAAGTATGAATAAGGGTGTAATTGTTTGTCTTATTTGAACTGTTGTATCAGTGCAGCGTGGTGAGTCAGTGAAGTCATGGTTTTACAGTGCAGTGAATAGTTCCGATCAGTGACAATTTATAGTGTCAATGAAATGCATTCTATGGTGTCAGTGAAATGTGTTCTAAAGTGTCAGTGAAATGTGTCTTAGTGCCAGTACAGTGAGTGAGATGAGAGTAAAGTGAAAGATTGTTATCAGTACTAATGTGAAATTTATGTAGGGCCTATATGTTTGTGTAAAATTAGGTTCACTTATTACTTACTTACTTATTTACTGGCTTTTAAGGAACCAGGAGGTTCATTGCCGCCTTCACATAAGCCCGCCATTGGTCCCTATCCTGAGCAAGATTAATCCAGTCTCTACCATCATATCGCACCTCCCTCAAATCCATTTTAATATTATCTTCCCATCTACGTCTCGGTCTCCCCAAAGGTCTTTTTCCCTCCGGCCTCCCAACTAACATTCTATATGCATTTCTGCATTCGCCCATACGTGCTACATGCCCTGCCCATCTCAAACGTCTGGATTGGTTCACTTATTAATTAGGTTATTTTACGTATTATTATTAATTGTAATTATTGTGTATAATTGTATTGTGTACCGTAAACTGGGGTTACTTTGAACAGAGAGGAAACTTTGAATATTTTTTCAGAAAACCATATTTAGGTTTCTACATGCTGCACCTGTTATAGATGGAGGTAAATTATCATAAAATCATTCTCATATCAAATTTACTTCCATCTATAACAAGTGCAGCATGTAGAAACCTAAATAGGATTTTCTGAAAAGTGTTCAAAGTATCCTCTTTGTTGAAAGTAACCCCACTTTACAGTATTCTAATAGTATTGTGTATATAATTGTATTGTGTATCAAATTGTATTGTGTATTGTATAATTATATTGTGTATTGTAATTTTATTGTGTATCACTGCCACCGGATGCTTGCCCACTTGCAGTGTAAATAAATACATACATATGCGACAACAGTAAGTGGTCTAAATTCGGCTTTGGTGTAAAAACAACACAAATGACAAAAGTTTTGTTCTTACAACGAAGTAGCGGTTGTCTAACCTGGCGATTGCAGGTTGGCTTGACAACTGCTAGTACAAACATAACCTCCCAGTTACTTCCAGATAGTTGTTGCAAGAACGCGTCTATTAAGCACTGTTTAAATTGTTTTCGACTATCATGAATGAATTTTTGGCTGAAGAAACAATAATGAGTTCGTGAGAACGCGAATTCGATTATGCGCAATGTTCAAAACATACAGACGTGAGCCTGCCTGGAGAGAAATAAAAAATAGGTCTTCAAGGAACGACCACACATATAAATTGAGCGAAAGAAGACAGAGGACGGACACTGGAAAGTTTTCTTTTCTCAGTCGTACTATCAGGGACTTGAATGCTTTACCTGCAGACTTACTAAAGGCTTTACCAATAACCAAAAATATATTTAAAAATATGCTTAAGGACTTTACTAACAGGCGGTAGTATATTATACACACTATTTAAAGGGTGTAATTGATATGTTATTATTTGAAGTGTTGCATCAGTGAGGAAGTGTGTTGTGTCAGTGAAGTGTGAAGTGTGTTTGTCAGTGAATCTGTATAGTTTATAGTGGCAGTACAAAGTATTTGAACAGCGAAATGTTTTGAAGTGTTAGTGAAATCAGGATAGATAGAATCAATGAAATGTGTCGTAGTTCCAGTGCAGTGAGTGAGTTGTCAGCGAAATGAGTGTAGTGCTGAAAGGTACTTGTGCAAGTATGAACGTATCATACTCGTGGGGTTTAGTTCGAACTTAGGATTAAGATACAAATTAGATTTACTTTAAATGTTATTGTAAGTGATCGTGTTTTATTTAATTTAGGATGCTCTCTGTTATTATTATTATTATTATTATTATTATTATTATTATTATTATTATTATTATTATTGTTAATTGTATTTTTTATTAATTGTTTTTATTATTAATTGTCATTATTGAGTGTAATTGGTTACCACTGCCACCGGGTATATACCCATTTGCAGTGTGAATAAATACATACACATAGAAAAAGCGTAAACCACACATTAATAAGTATATATTATTTTAATGTACCGAAGTACACATATTTCCATGCAGATATTCTGCGTCATCATACGATGAAAGAGTAATGGAACAGAGAAAAATTCTCTCGGGCACCGGGATTTGAACACGGGTTTTCAGCTCTACGTGCTGATGCTTTATCCACTAAGCCACGCCGGATACCCATCCCGGTGTCGGACAGAATTGTCTCTGTTTAAGTTCCAACTCTTGGGTTCCCTTTAGTGGCTGCCCTCTGCACTACGTCATAGATGACTATGAACGTAGGACTGAAGTCCACACATGTGCTGAGGTGTACTCGTTATGAGTGACTAGTTGGCCGGGATCCGACGGAATAAGCACGTAGAGCTGAAAACCCGGGTTCAAATCCCAGTGCCGGAGAGAATTTTTTTCTGTTCCATTATTCTTTCATCGTAACATATTAATAAGTATTTTCAATTCATTAGCGGTAAGTTTGAAGAAGTAGAGCAATTTTATCCTCTTCGATGTCACCCATTTTTGCTCTGTGACCGAGCATTTGGGTCAATAAAAAGGGCTAAATAGATATTGGATCGAATCTATATAGTAAGAGATGTAGCTGAAATTGTTGTGAATGCTTGAAGTATGCGACCACCTGAATGACTATGTATACTCACATAGCCACCTCTCTCGGATTAAATGCGTATGAGCTCCAACAACGTCGAATGGATTTCAACAGTCAGAATAAACTCAAGGTCATGCACTGGGGCCAGTCAGAAGCACTCAGTTGGCGAGACCCTCCAGCACACGGGAATGTTTCTGATGATACTCGACGATGTCCTATGGAAAAGAGTCGCTAGCATACGGAATATTTGTACTCGGTGGTCTAGCTTTTACTATGTTAGTCGTTGAATCCAAGAATCGATGGTTCAACGCAACGAAGGTGATAGACTTTAAAGAGTGAGAAAATCCTTAGCAGATCACAGCAGAAGACAGTGTGCCGGGCTATAAATTCAGTTATTTTGATTCTCAGCAGGAAAAGTGGATAATTCTAATTATCTCTCTATGAAAGAGACATGTCTTGTAAACTTGTTTATTTTATGTCTGTGGTTGTCTTAAACGGTGGCTTTGAGCCATACGAACGAAATGAATTTCCAAAACGTAAAATTAAATATGTCAAATTTTGGATAAGTTAATGTCGATGGTTATGTGCCGTGCTGACTACATGGCCAGATGTGCCCGTAATGTGTGCAGGTCTAGTGTTGGTCAAATGCTTTACACAGAGTGAACCGTAAGTAATGTTATTCATTTCAGGGTGTTACTCTTTGAGATATTTCGAACAAAATATCTTAATTCAATGTTGCTCGTTTCTGCTTCCTTTTCATGATAATAATTGTTTTATATGGAACATTTCATATCATGTTTTGGGAAAGTCATTGATTTAATTCCCAATATACTCAGTCAATTCAAGAGAGAAGTGAATTATGATAAAAACATTATTAAAAGAATTTTAGTTTTGCCCTTTAAGGGGTTAGGTACGGCTTACAGCAGTAAAATTTTTGGAAATATTCAACATTTTTTTCCTCTATTACTGCATATTGTACAATAATGAAAATTGGTAAGTATAAAACACTGTCCTTCTGCTCTATTAAAAAAATATTTTTACGATTTAAAAAAAGTTATTCATATATATATATATATATATATATATATATATATATATATTTTTTTTTTTTTTTCAAAATTCAAAATGTTGACAATTCACTGTGCAGTGATGAAGCATTTCCGACATAACTCAAAAACTTGTTACCTTTTTCATGTTCAATCAAATAGTATAGGTTTTTTTCAGTCAAATCACTTATCATTAATACACATATTGAACCTTTATGCTATTACATGAAGTGGTATTTACAAGTTTTGACTAACGTTTCACCATTATCTATAGCATCTTCAGGTCACAATAAAAGAGAATAAAGAACATAACAATGGACACTTAAATTTCAGATAAACACAATCGTTAAAAAGTTAAAAAAAAAATTTAGACAGGTGTGGTAGGCAATCTAATCATATGCCATTACAATTACATGTAATATAAAGTAAACATTATGAGAACATGGAATGGGCAAAAATCACTGTACTAACTGATACGTGTACATAAATCAGGATGAAGGCAAACATTCTTGAAATACATGTAGGTGCAGTTCACAAAATGATGAAACATGCTACAATATGTAGGTCACTCGTGCTGCTGTTTATTGGCGTTTGTAATTATAACCAAAATGGTTGAAGAGAGGCTGACGTGAGTCCATTGGTGCAGCAACACGACTGCACCTACATGTATTTCAAGAATGTTATGCCTTCATCCTGATTTATGTACACGTATCAGTTAGTACAGTAATTTTTGCCCATTCCATGTTCTCATGATGTTTACTTTATTGTGACAGCTGCAACGGGGTTCGAACACGCGTCCGACAGGGCGCGCGGCAGACGAAACGCTGGTACGGGGAGCATCTGCATGCTGAAGGGCAGAGGGGGTGTATTAAGTCAACGCGGCGAGGGGAGGGTGCGCGCGCAGCTGCTACTTGCGGAGTGAAGGGGGGACGGACCCTCCCGAATCGTCCAGAGAAGTCCGTCCGAAGTGGAGATATCCAGATAATTCGAGAGGACACCTGTAGAAATTTCTCGTAACTATGGTTTAGCCATAAAAGAAGAAACGCGAGCGAACTTGAGCAGTTTTTCAGTTTATTCAGCCATTCAGTGAGTAAGCCAGAGCAAGCAAGCCAGTCTTGTGTACCGGAGTTCGACTCGAGTGTGCGTCCGCAACTGTGTCAGCATCCGAAGGCCTGAGTTCGAGTGCAGTGGACAGCAGTTGGAGGGACCTGAGTTCGAGTGCAGTGGACCGCAGTTGGAGGGACCTGAGTTCGAGTGCAGTGGACCGCAGTTGGAGGGACCTGAGTTCGAGTGCAGTGGACTATATCTGAAGGTCTGTGGTTCGAGATACTGTGAACTTGAGTGACTGAGCTAGAAGAACTGTGAACTGAGAACTGACAGTTCTGATCTGTAAATAGTGCTTTGTAAATATTAGTTAAGATTAACAGTTCATTGTTGTTCGTAATAGTCCAAGTAAATTGTCATTGTCGTTTGTGGAGTACAATAACGAACGCTGTGTTGTTGTGCGGAGAGCAAATCCCATTGTTGACGGGAGTGAAATTGAATTGTAGAAAGTGAAGAGCTATTGTTAAGAATAAAACTACATTGTTGTCTAGTATAAAAATTTACATTATATTACATGTAATTTTAATGGCATATGATTAGATTGCCTACCAGACCTGTCTTAATTTTTTTTTTTTTTTTAACTTTTTAACGATTGTGCTTATCTGAATTTTAAGTGTTCATTATATGTTTTTATTCTCTTTTATTGTGACCTGAAGATGATATAGTTAATGGTGAAAACGTTCGTCAAAACTTGTAAATACCACTTCATGTAATAACATAAAGGTTCAATATATGTATTAATGATAAGTGATTTGACTGGAAAAAAACCTATACCATTTGATTGATACTACACTTATCGGAGCCAACATGCCTTTAAAATTGCTTTTTCATGTTCTCTCACTTTTATTTTATTGCTGAAACTCATGTTTACAGTATCATGCTCTTTCAATTACATTCCTTAATAAATTATATATTTGTTTCATTTTGTGCAATAGAAAATACTGATAGTTGACCATTTTTTTAAATGAATTTATTTTTATCAGACAATCTATCAAAGGTAGGCAAGTGATCTTGCATCATATTGTAGATATGACATGCATAAATACACACAAAAAAATTTATCACAGAATGTTGGATAGTTTCTTTTTGCGTAACGCATAATCACTGTACAGTGAACTGAATTTTGAAAAAAAAAAATGTATTTTTTTAATCGTAAATATATTGTGACAGCGACGTGAGATTCGAACTCACGACCAGCGTCCCGCGAGAGAGCATATCGCACAGGCTCCACGGAACATTGAGTGACGTAGCGCGGTGGAGAGAAGAGAGAGGGTGTATTACGTCAACGCGACGAGGCTGCGCGCGCAGCTGCTACTTAACGCAGTGAATGTGGAACGACCTTCTCGACTATTCCAGAAGTCCGTCGAAGTGGAGATATCGAGATAATTCTCTACACACCTGTAGAAATTTCTCGCAACTATGATTTTGCTATAAAAGAAGAAGCGCCAGCGAACTAGAGGAGAGTTTCCAGTTTTCAGTTGATTAGTCAGCCAGTCAGTGAGAGAGCCAGAGCAAGCAAGCCAGTCTTGTGTACCGGAGTTCGACTCGAGTGTGCGTCCGCATCTGCGTCAGCATCCGAAGGCCTGAGTTCGAGTGCAGTGGACCGCAGTTGGAGGGACCTGAGTTCGAGTGCAGTGGACCGCAATTGGAGGGACCCGAGTTCGAGTACAGTGAACTGTCTCTGAAAGTCTGTGGTTCGAGATACTGTGGACTCGAGTGACTGAGATAGAAGAACTGTGAACTGAGAACTGATAGTTCTGATTTGTAAATAGTGCTTTGTAAATATTAGTTAAGATTAACAGTTCATTGTTGTTCGTACTAGTCCAAGTAAATTGTCATTGTCGTCGGTGGAGTGCTATAACGAATATTGTGTTGAGTGAAAATCCAGTTGTTGACGAGGGAGTTTAAGGCGAATTGTAGAAAGGAATTATTGTTGTGACGAATAAATTACATTGTTGTTACAAATAAAATTCACAATATATATATATTTTTTTTCTTATAGTAGAAGGACAGTGTTTTACACATACTAGTTTTCATTGTTGTACAAGATAGAGTAATGGAGGAAAAAAATGTTGAATATTTCCAAAAATTTACTGCTATAAGCTGTACTTAATTCCTTAAATGTGCAGGAATTTGATCCCAACAAATGTATAATTTGAAAATTCCTTTTCAAAACGAAAAGTTACATTATCATGAATAATAAAATGACGTAAATTATAGCTGCTAGAAATGGAGCCAGATTATTCGGCTTCATTCGAGAAATATAGTCTACACTATCGCACAACTAAAACACCAGCAAAGGTCTAATTAAACAGAATTAACATATAAATGTAATTGGTGCAGCGAACTCCAAGGAAGGAGATCACCGACATGGCAACGCTATCTGTTTATCCACTCCACGGTACTCAGCGGTCACAAGAGTGTGCTGATGCGTCCATTTTATGGCGGTCACCATCAAACCTAAACCAACAAAGGTACATAAATACATTTGCACCCTATCTTGGGGATGTACTGACTAGATAATGAGTGCTACCGCTCCAAGAATAAACCTGCTTCACGTTAAGAGCGACCCCGTTTATATATGTGGCTATAACGACTCCCACAAGATAACAGAAGTACGAGCGATCATACTTTGCGATCATGAAACCAGTTATTGTGTCCATTTCCATTGCTTTAACAGCTATGTGTATGACAAATATCTTAAAAATACACTTATAGTATCGAAACACATAAAATTCTCCTAGTTTTAATGCATTTATATGTATTTTGGCACAGTTTTAGTTTTAGAGTTTGTAAACATCGTTGATATGTCGAACAAAGGAAACGGCACAAGTTTTCAGTATGATTGACTGTTAAATGTAGTTCACTTACTGAAGAAGTAGAAGCTTTTACGCTAATCTAAATCACATTTTTAAATCATGCAACATTATTCTACGTCAAGAATATGAACACTTATCCTAATAACTAGGGCGTGGAAGTAAACAATAAACTAGTAATATACGTTACAAGAGCCGTATGTTGACGTTTTCATGGTCGAGGACAAGATTGAAAAAGCGAAACGTAGTTGAACTTTTTTAATTTCCGAGAACATGAAAACAAACATACCGCTCGTGTATCGTACATTATTTTGTGCGAAGATCGTTTATTACATACCTGAAAGACGAATTTCTAATTAGTTGCAATGAAATCTCCATGTTGGTTTCTGTTTAATGACGGCAACTTCGGAAAACCAAAATATTTTTCTTCAACATTGTTGCTATAAAATGTTTTCTGTGTTTACTATACTCCAGCAGGCCGTGATATACGTCTGTCTTTTTTTCCCCCAGGCTATAAATGCGAACTTTAAACAAACGGTAAGGTTATGTAATGATTTATTTTTCATTTTAATATTTTAACAATATTATTTATATAACATATTGCAGTAATAACATCGGCATCTGGAATCTTGTTGATTTTTTCACGGCTTCCTTAATGTTATACGATGAAAGAGTAATGGAACGGAGAAAAATTCTCTCCGGTGCCGGGATTTGAACCCGGGTTTTCAGCTCTACGTGCTGATGCTTTATCCACTAAGCCACACCGGATATCACCCCGGCGTCGGACAGAATTGTCTCTGATTAAGTTCCAACTCTTGGGTTCCCTCTCCACTACGTCATAGATGTCTATGAACATAGGACCGAAGTCCACATATGTGCTGAGGTGCACTCGTTATGAGTGACTAGTTGGCCGGGATCCGACGGAATAAGCGCCGTCTTAAATCACGAAGTGATTTACGCATATCATATATATTATTTTAATGTACCGAAGTACATATGATATTTCCATGCAGATATTCTGCGTTACTTGTATCAGGAATGCAATAAGTTTCGTGGAGTAGTAGACTTTACTTAATTTTTGCAAATATTTAAAAACAATAATTAACATTGCAATTTAGGTGAAATTGCAGTGGTAAGTTTCCAATTTATAATTATTACTATGTTAAACGTCTTTAAAAATAATATGTTAAAAGCCTAAAGCAGTAAAATGAATGTCGCGCTTAAGCGGTAAGAAGAGGGAAATCGTTGTCTGTGTTACGTTGGGAATACTGAATGTGGTATTTCACACTTACCGCGTATTGGTTCTGTGCGGAAAACAAGCAAATTCGCACGATTTCGCACAAACATATTTTACAACACACGTGACATGTAATTCAGGAAAAAAATAGTCCATTATATTCGTCTCTTCCCCTTTATTACGCTTTTTAAGGAAAGCACTATAAATTTACTTTTGTTTCAGATGCTCGTATGGAAGACCTACATAGGATATGTCTATAATTTTGACAGAGGTGGTTAAAAGTATCTCCCATACCACAGCGGGGTACGCAGAATTTTGTCAAGGGGGTCATTATTAAAATTGTTTACAATTTACATTATCGGTATTTTAAATATTGCATATTATTATTATTATTATTATTATTATTATTATTATTATTATTATTATTATTATTATTATTATTAATATGAAGTTTATGAAGAGGAATATCTGCTGCTAAAACGTATCACACATTTCTTCATGGAACACGGATGAAGAACTATGACCCTGCTCACATTTTTCGTCTTTTTCTTTCAACTTCATGAGAGCATGTTTGTGTACATCCCTATTTACATGTCTTCAAACACTATATGCTCTATTTACTGAAACTGATATTTTACACAATTTGCAGAAGTTTATCTTCGTTGCGACAAAAAATTCACCATATTCGGAAATAAGTCCCTTAAACTTTGCCGAACGAATTTGCTCCTCCTTAGGCATCGTAACACTAGAACCGAACTATTCTTATGTTTCTTCAGTACTGACGTTAGCTTTACTACGCTGTACCTACTGCTTGCAGCTATCCTGTTTACCGCAGAGTCAGACCTCTGCAGGTACACAAGGTGAATTTACAACCCTTGCCCTGTTGTCGTGTGTCGAATTAATAACAAATATTATTATTATTATTATTATTATTATTATTATTATTAAATAAAACATTATTTTGTTAATACAAAAAAGAAAAATACACAATAAATAAATTTTGATGTAGGCCTACAGGGTGTTCATAACATCCACCCGGCTGGATTCATGATGCTTGCATCTTTTTCACATTTTTTAAAATCCTACTTCTTCTTCTTGTAAGCAGTTACAAGTTGCCATACTACCATCATCCTCATTGCTAGTTACCACAGTAACTGCATCGATGATGTTAGCATAGAAATCTAAAGCTTCGCAAAATTGAAATAAGCCGCCAATTTTTTTAACTATTCCTTTCTGCCATAAGTTACTAAAGGTCATAGAAAGAAATAAAAGAGTAATTTTACATTTTAAAAATTCGAGAGTAATTTTCAGCTCATTTCCCTTCTTCGACACCAATCCCCCTATGAATTGTTAAATATCCTGATGTGTAAGAAAAAAAAAAAGGGAACGACCTGAAGGTTTGAATGCTGACTTCGTATTACATTAAATTAATATTATAGATTTTCTTACATTCAGTAAAATATTGTCGGGTGTGATGAATGTTTGTAGAGGATCTCACAATCCCTGCATTCTTAATTAAAATCTAATTTTAGTACCTTGCCTCAGAATAAAGTTTATGTGCATGTTTTGCTTGCTTTCGCTTCTTTCGTCGTCCTCCTGAACTGTCACGTGCAACAGTTTCTTGTTCCATACTGGAAACAACTTCCATCACACACACCTCACAAGGAAAAGACAGTATTGTCCGTATTGAATATGTAGCATTGTCGAGAAAAGTGCGCCAATTGTCAGTATAACTAAAATAAAAAGTATTTAATTAATTAATTTCATTTATACCAATTCTGTAACATGAATATTCGACGTAATACGATATGAAACAGACACTATAAAGGACTGAATACGATTTGAAACAACAGCTACTTTTACGAAGTCATTTACACTGTTAGCAAATACGATTTGTTACAATCAGATTTCACAGCTTAAAAGACCGCATCCGAAACTATACGAAAATGTATCAAACTCAATTTCGTCCATCAGTGGACATAATACGATTTGAAACGATGCTCCTCATATTCTTTGATATTCCGTACGATGATTATTTCTGTACTTATATTTTATAATTCTACAAAAATTTATCTTGGCATAAAATAGTTTTGGCTGAGTCTTTTATGATAGGACCTATTTCAATTTCTAGGTTGCACTATCAAGTTTACAGTGAAGTAGATATATTGAAATTCAACACAAAATTACTTGTATTTCTAAATGTAGTACAGTGAAACCTCTCCTTTAGGATACCCCCAAGATACGGACACTCCTCATATTCGGACAAATTTTTTTTGCCCCAACTGAAATAATATAGAAATAATGATAAATTTAACTCTCGTTTACGGACACACTCAGACACGGACGTGGACAGCTGTTTCACAGTCCTAAAGTTTGCTTTACCTCCTGACAGCGGACAGAACTTGGATTTCAAGACCTAATGCGTTACAAAAATGGATAATTTAGTACAGCAATTCCTTAACATGAAAGAAGACAATAAGGGTCTCGTAGGCTACCACTAGCCAGCCAGCTACCCCTTGTTAGCTGGAAGCGGGTGGATAAACAAAGTCATCAAATTTAACCTGTCTGATGGGTCCAAGGTTTCCGCGATCGTGAAATTGTATTCGACACATGATAGGGTTAGCAGGATTATTCTCTTCACTTCAATCAGTTGTTCTGTTTCGATAGACATGGCACCTGAACGTAAAGGTTAAGTTGAAAACTGTGAATTACAGTACTGCATAACTCTAGACCTAGAATGAAATTGCATGGCACAGTACTGTATTTTCCTTTTTCAGTCTTACCTACTGTGGTTCAAAGTTACAAGGAATTTACTGTAGTACAGTAGACTGTATTTAGTATTAAACTACAGTGAATTATATTTAATTTAAAACGTGAAGGGATACAGATTGCATATTATAAATTTACTGTTAGATTGGGGAGCCTCCCTCCCAATAAAGGACACCTCCCAGATGCGGACAGGTTGTTCCGTCCTTTCGATGTACGTAAATGAGAGGTTTCACTGTAACGCAGGAGAGTTAAAGCCATCGATATAAACTTTCAGAAAGTGTGTGAATTCATGTTTATTCGAAACTCGACACAAGCACTGACATGTCAACTTGGTCGCAAATATTTATGTTCTTCATTTGACCTTTAGACTACCTACACATTATACGTTTATTTGTACCCCCGCAATGTCCAAACAAATGCAAATAGATTTCATTTGCTCTGCATCTCACCATTCATAAACATCCTGTCGTCCCTCTGTGTCATGGATCTACGACACTTCCGCAGTCTTCCAATAAACTAATAATGGAACTGGAGCACATGCTACTCAGTGAAGACTGTCAGCCCACTGTGACTCTTCTTCTCTTCTTTGACACTCGAGAGAGAAGACTTTACTCCATTACGTCAGAGTAGAAGGCGGTACAGAATCTTGCACTGGTGCGTAAGGAAATGTAAGTCATTAAACGACAGGGTACTTTACCATCGTATGCGGGTAAACATTACAAAATTTACATTAGGTTCATTCCCTTGTTACGGGTGTGACAAATATTTACCTATATTGGCTAAAAGACTTAGCATTGTGTTAATTTCTTATTTTATAGGCATTTGAAAAAGCTATGGTATACAGAGTGTTTCAAAAATACAGGGCATAATTTTAAGTATGTATTTCCCACATGTAGACAATCAAAATAATTCATTACAACTTGTGTCCGGAAATGCTTTATTTCCGAGTTATGGCCTTCACAACATTGAAATTCACCGGAACGTTTTTCTTTCCGCAGGTCGTTGCCGTCAAAGGAGACATTAAGAGGGCACTCTGACAGTTCATTCCGAGGCGAAGGTTACATTCAGTGTTGTGTAGGCGTTAGACTGTGCGACATGTATTCAAATCAAGAGCTGGCAGAGATACACTCCATGTTCGCTAAGGCGGACGGCAATGCTGCGCTGGCTCGTCGTTTGTACCAGGAGAGGTACCCACAGCGACAATGTCCAGATCGGACGACATTTGTACGTGTACATTACCGTCTGTGCGAGTATGCAAAATTTAACTCTCCTGGTTTGGGAAGGGGACGACCAAGATCTACAACTCCAGAAGTACAGGAGGAGATTCTGGAGGCTGTGAACATGACTCCGTCTATCAGCACACGAAGGATATCGTTGCAAGTCAATGTTCCTCATACGACTGTCTGGAGACTGTTGAAAGACTATCAATTGTATCCTTATCATTTGCAACGTGTTCAGGCCCTGTCACCAGCAGATTACCCTGCACGAGTTAGGTTCTGTCAGTGGTTCTTGCAGCAGTGTGGTGTAAATCCGAACTTTCCTGCCTTAGTATTATTTACAGATGAAGCACAGTTCACACGAGATGGCATAACAAATTTCCACAATCAGTATGTATGGGCGTATGAAAACCCACGTGCAACTGTTCCATCTCATCACCAGGTGCGGTTCTCCCTCAACATGTGGGCCGGTATCATTGGTGATCGATTAGTTGGACCCCATGTACTTGTAAACAGACTTACGGGGCAGGCGTACACAAATTTCCTGGAAAACACTATACCTCATGTTTTAGAAGACACTCCACTGATCAATCTTCAACACATTCACTTCTTGCATGATGGCGCTCCTGCACACTTCAGTCGTACGGCTTGCCGGTACTTGGATCGAAGGTTTCCTGATCGATAGATCGATGGCCAATTGCTTGGTCTCCATGCTCACCTAATTTGAACCCTCTCGATTTCTACTTGTGAGGCCATTTAAAATCATTGGTTTATTCGTCTCCGGTGCCTGATTTGGAATCCCTTCGGAATCGAATTGTGGCATGTTCTGAGGACATACGCAATACTCCTGTAGTTTGGGATCGTGTTCGCAGGTCAATGAGACATCGATGTGAGGTCTGTATTCAAGCATGAGGTGGACATTTTGAACACCTTCTGTAATGACAACGACCTGCGGAAAGAAAAACGTTCCGGTGAATTTCAATGTTGTGAAGGCCATATCGGAAATGAAGCATTTCCGGACGCATGTTGTAGTGAACTATTTTGATTGTCTACATGTGGGAAATACCTGAAATTATGCCCCGTATTTTTGAAACACCCTGTATACTCCTATTTACCTAGTTGTTGATCCATAATTATTTTAACACCAAGTCAAGAAAGTAAAAGCGGTCGGTGAACTATTCATACATTAATGCAAATTCATATTAGATTAACGCAAATTAGTTTTATCTTCCTTGAATTGTAAAATTTTTCATTCAAGCACTTCAGGTATTTTGGATGGCCTTCTTCCGTCTACGTTTACTGGCATTCTGACTATATATTGCATCGTTCGATCAATATGTTCATTTTATTCCCATCTCTTTTAGGTCATGCGACCTAAAGCGTTTTCTCTTGTCGTGAGAAGACTCAGTAATTCTGACGATGCCAACAGAGATGACAGCTGGAGGATCAAGCTGACTGGTAAGGAATAAAGAAACGGCCAGTTTCATCAATATCTGTTAAAGCGTAACGATCTGTTAGAGTCATTTTAACAGGAGATTTAACAAAATGTCCGTTCCATCAACATACGTTAAGACTAACGACTTGTTAAATAGAACTTCTGTTAGTTTAACGCCCCGTCCTCATTTTGTTAAATTTTAACAATTCGTTAAGATAGCTGGCAGACGAAATGCAGTTATTGTATTATGTTTTCTTCAATGCTGAAGAGGAGAAAGGAGGAGGCAGAGCTATACCATGAAGAAATTACTATTTTATTTTATCAAGAGGAACATTACTACAGAGAGGCAGACTCTCGAAAGCTGTTGTTTTCAAGGCATTGCAAGAGACTGAAGTGAGGTTATGTTATCCAGCATAAAGAAACTACCATTATCACCTATGCAACAGCTATTCATATGAATATTATTTATATGTATGTTCTGTATACATATGGTACTGATTCTGTATTTCCATCTTCAGTGTAAATTATTGTAATGTAAGCTCTTCCTCAGCAATAACTACTGGGATATCGGCGCCGCAAATAGTGCTTTCACCTGAAAAGAGTAATTTAACCGAAAGTGAATGTGCAGAACTAATTAGTTTCTCATACATGGCTATACAAAACTGATTAAATTTACCTCCATTATTTGTAGGCCTAGTGCTACAGTGAAGCATATTCGACAGTGAAATGAAATGCAAACTACAATTTGTTTTAAATACTCGTTAATGAATAGTTGACATTATATTCAGCATTGCAATCGTATTGACATGACATCGATTCAATCTGTTGCTGGATTACTGTCAATACTTTTCAATTGGCATCACCAGTAGAAATTATAGCAGTTCCTCTTCCAGTTTTCAAATATTCAAGTTTCTCAATTGCTTTAGCTTTTTTGCGTGTCTTTTCAAGTCATAATAGTACATTATTCAACGAGCCTATAATGATGTTTGTTTATGAAACGAGCGCAAGCGAGTTTCATAATTTTCATACGAGCGTCTTAATTACCATTAGGCCTATAGGCAAGTTTCATATGACTTTTTATGCTCGACCATATTTCTAACTTGAAATTATTCAGAAGTATTCATTTTATTTGTATCTGACTGAAGATCGGAAGTGACTTGTGCATAGCTCGTGAATTGTGAGATGTGCGCAGACGCGAAAGTATTGACTTTTTCCGAGGAACAATAATGTAGAGAATAACATGAACTAATTTTGATATAACCTGGAAATTTATTTAGAATTGAAAAACGAGATGACAAATTGAATTTATTTGAATATTATTTACAATTAACGCTAATTATTATAGTAACAGAACATAACCTTCTGCGACAGTATTGGATTTCCAGCCTCCGTTTCCCTCGTCGTCTTTCGATTGCATATCCGAGAATAATCGAAAACCTGAACTTTAATGAATAGGTGTACTTTAATGACATGCATGCTACCAGGTGTATAATTACTACATTTCGGCATGGTCGAGCATAAAAATAATTTCAACTGTTTTACAGTTCACTTTGTTACTTTTATTTTATACTAAAAGCATCCACTATGTGTTCCAAGGTTTCTCTTTCTCCTTTCTCCTTTCCTCTTATTTTCAATATGTCAGTTTATTTGTGAATTAAGATCATCGCCATTACTTTCCCCAACTCAGTATAATTACTACAACAAACACGTTTCATCTTCTCTTCTCTATCCGTTTCTATTACTACTTTCGTTACACAGTTAATCTGTACAAAGATAACCCAAAATTTTCCCGGCATACATTTTGAACACGATAAGAAGGCAGCTTTCTGAAAGCAGAAATAATGTCAAGACATCCTAGATTCTCACAACGCGATATGTTATATCCGTTTACAGGAGTAAATTGCATTGGTAACGGCGAAGAATAATCGATATAGAAAAAGTACAACAATAAAAAAAGAAACACTAGTAATGAAGTGTTTGTACGAGTATTTAAATCTGTTGACATAGATTTCCTTCTTGGCAAGTTACGTGTATTGTGCTTCTATGAGAGCAGTATCGTCTGGATGGAATCATACCTTCGCAATCGCTTACAAAGTGTTTCTCTTAATTATCGGGTTTCATCGTGGCGCACCGTGGTGACTGGGATTCCCCCTGGTTCTGTTTTAGGGCCTCTTCTATTTTCAATGTATGAAAACGATGTATAAGCGGAAATAGAACACCGTCGGTACCATCTTTATGACGGTCTATAACTGTACACCCAAACAAGTCCAGATTCAGTCAATGACAGTATAACTAAATTAAATTCGGATTTTAAACCTCTAACCTCCTGGTCACACAAATTTGGATTTATTCTGAACGTTGAAAAATCATAGCTATCTTACTGGAGAATAAGAGAATTCTAGTCCACCGCTGTGGAGTAACGGTTAGAGCGTCTGACCGTGAAATGAGCGGGCCCGGGTTCAAATTTTGGTTGGGACAATTTACCTGGTTGGAGTTTTTCCCGGGGTTTTCCCTCAACAAATTGCAACAGAATTACTGGGTAACTTTCAGCGTTGGATCTCGGAGTCATTTTGCCATCATTAATTCGGGTATAATCATCATCCATACAATAGCCCTGATTAAGTTCACGGTTCGGATACCCAATCATTCACGGAATAGGAGTGGTAAGCACAATAAGCCTCAGGCTGCAATGCAAGCCTTCGGGTCTCTTCTCCGTACAAGGTAAAAAGAAGAGACGTCAGTCGAAATAAAAAACTGTTCCCGCCGTAGTTGTAAATTGCATTTAAGTCCCGTCTAGTGAAAGTGTTAAAAATCTGGGTATTTATATTGATGACCGTCATCTAGTTTAAATAACTATTTAAGTTCGATAATCTTCTGGCTTCTGCAATTTTTTCGGTTTTATCTTAAGTATAACTTTCTTTTGTATTGACATTATATTATCACGTATTTCCTTTTTATCCACTGGTTGAGTGGTAGAGAAAGCCTTACGGCCTTAACTCTGCCAGAATAAATAAAGTATTATTAGCCTATTATTATATTTTGTGCGAGATCGTGCGTATTTGCTTGGTTTCCGCACAAAACCAATCCGCGGAAAGTCTAAAATTCTACATTCAGTATTCCAAACCTAACACACACAACAATTTCCCTCTTCTTACCGCTTAAGTGACATATTGATTTTACTGCTTTAGGCTTTTAACATATTATTTTTAGAGACATTCAATATAGTAATAATTATAAAATGGAAACTTACCACTGCAATTTCACCTAAATTGCACTGTTAATTATTGTTTTTAAATATTTACAAAAATTAAGTAAACTCTACAACTCCACTAAAGTTACTGCATTCGTGATGCAAGTAACATTAAGGAAGCCGTGAAAAAATCAACAAGATTCCAGACTCATCATACTCTGGGGGGAAAAAACAAACGCATATCATGGCCTGCTGGAGTATAGTAAACACAGAAAACATTTTAAAGCAACAATGTTGAAGATAGGTATTTTTGTTTTGCAAATTTGCCGTCATTGAACAGAAACCAAGATTGGAGATTTCATTGCAACTAATTAGAAATTCCTCTTTCAGGTATGTAATAAACGATCTTCGCACAAAATAATGTACGATACACGAGCGGTATGTTTTCTTTCAATTCTCGGAAATTAAAAAAGGTCAACTACGTTTCGCTTTTTCAAACTTTTCCTCGAACATGAAAACTTCAACATACCGCTCTTGTAACGCATATTACTATTGATTGCTCTAATTAATAAAATTACGTGTTTCCAAGCCGCTTCTCATTTGTAATGATTAGAAAGATGTAAAATAATGCAAACTTCGAAATATCAAGTTTTATATAATAAATTAATAATAAAATCATGTTTTATTATTAATCCTTCAGAATAAGCCAACAGTTGGGTACGGTACGTCTACAACTTCAGACATAGCACAATAGTGGTGATGGAGAGCCTGGCACTAAATATATGGCCTTTAATAGATTCTAACGTGTCTGACGGACCAACACAACTGTCCCTGGAGACTCGAATATTGCGACGCAGGAATCCTAATAACTACCCCCGGGCAGTGCAGAAGCGTGATCAGATTTCAGTCTTCATTATCAAAGATCTATGTACTGACATGGAACATAATCTAATCTTCCAATTGCCGAACGATTTGATTACAGTATTGTTCATACGTATAACTAGATTGAGCGGTCAGTGCAGTGGAGGGGGACAATTGACATCATGTCGATACACTGACCTATTGTTAACGCATCATTTATCATCCATCCACTCAACTAAACAGATATTAACACCAATCACCAGTAAATGACTTTGACAGTTACAATATCATAAACAAAGCCTACTGGCTAATTATAGTATAATAAGTTTTCCATTGAAATTTTCAAAACTATTTTTTTCCGATATCATCATCGTCATCATCATCATCATCATCATCATCATCATCCTTCATGCATTAGGAAATTGATTCCTGTAGCAGCTACTGAAAGTGGTCCATCCATCTTTTGGATGGTCTTCCAATATTTCTTCTTCCCCGAGGTTTATATTTCCAAAACTTATATGGTATTCTGTCGTCCTGCATCCTTGAAATGTGAGACATCCATGTATTTCTATATTCTTCTATTTTGTTGTTTATTTCATATATCTCAAGTTACTCTCTTATTTCTTCGTTTGTTTTATGTTCTATTTTCCTGTAACCTGCTACGCTTCTCAAAAATTTCATCTAATTTGTTTGTAATCTAGAGGCATCTCTCTTTTTCATAACCCATTTTTCGCTTCCATATAGTAAACTGGGCACTGACATCACCTTATAAAATTTAACAATGTATCTTTTCTAGCTTTTGATTTCAGGGTTCTTCTTATTGTTCCATTTATGTAATTCAATTTTTAAACTTTTTCTTTTTGATCATAGTCTGCTTTATAAGATAAGGTAACGCCCAAAAATTTAAATTTATTTACCTGTTCTATGATACTGTTTCCTATTACTATTTTAGATCTTACAGGAGATTTGCCACAAAATGCCATAGTTTTAGTCTTATGTACAGATATCTTCATATTATAGTTCTTATTTATTTTCCTTAACTCATGTATTGCTCTCTGTAGGTTATTTTCATTATTTGCTATTACTACCTGATCGTCAGCGAATATCATCGTCATTATGAAATTATCTTCATTAAAATTCTGTAATATAATATCATAATAATATCATAATAATAAATTTCTCCATAGTTTCTGAAATGTACCGAAGGTAACTTAATAACAGATAGTGTGTTCTTTGGAAAATATTGTCAAGGTAATCCATGCATTTAATTAATTCAGTCCATATATTAATTCCATTCATTCACTAGTTTATTTTATTCTCTCTCCATATCGAAAGTTTTCTTATTTTGTTCGGTGTTTCCAATCTTTTCGCTGGCATCTTATTTTTGCTTAAACTTTGTAAGTTATTTTTACAAAGCTTCTTATAATTCTATACATACTCCCAGAACGTTATGGCTTCAGGTATTTTCTATCACTGTAGCATAAGTGTAAACATGTCCACGAAATGTCACTGGCTTTAATGTCATTATTTCTTCAATTATTACCTTGGTCCCCTTCAAAGTTGTAACATGACAGTTTACTTAACTATGCTTTGAGCTGCAAGTCCCCATAACCCTGCGTTACTTCGGTGAATAACATTTACTTAGCTACTGTGGTGGGGTGTGACAAACCTCAGCGGGATAGGAGAGTTATTTCAGTATACAAATACGCTGGCATCTTATTTTTGCTTAAACTTTGTAAGTTATTTATACAAAGCTTCTTGTATTTCTATACATACTATAGCATAAGGGCAAACATGTCCACGAAATGTCACTGGCTTTAATGTCATTATTTCTTCAGTTATTAGCTTGATCCCCTTCAAAGTTGTAACATGACAGTTTACTTAACTATGTTTTGAGCTGCAAGTAGCCTTAACTCCGCTTTACTATGGGGAATAACATTTACTTAGCTATAGTGGTGGGGTGTGAGAAACCTCAGGGTGATAGGAGAGATATTTCAGTATACAAATAAATATTTAGGCCTAAAAACTTTTTACACGTATATTGTGAGCTGTACTTATAACAAGCACATATACCTAGCAAAGCCCTTTATGCTTCTTTAAATACATTATTATTCAGATTTGAAGTACATCTCCAAATAGGTAATCAGTATGGTATACTATATTTTATACAAATATTATGTAGGCCTAATAATGTAATCCGTGGCGCTACAGCTCATGAAGGGCCTAGCCGGCTGCTGGCCTCACGCCCACATGCCGAAGTAGAGGTGGACGATCATCTGACCAGAATGGAGTTATCGTGTGCTTAGCATGATGATCCTCCCAGCCGTTATAGCTGGTGTTCGCAACCGGAATTCGCTACCTATCGTAGCTCCCCGCAGCATCACGATGCTGGGTGGGCACCGGTCCCATACACTGGCCGAAATTTAATGAGGACTCGAGCCAGCGCGCATTCCGTAACGCGAGTCCTAGGCAGGATGCCTTAGACCACGACGCCACGATGCGGGACTAGAAATATTATAGTATTGGAAAATAAACCAACTTCCTACGAATGGGATATATAAAGAGAGCAGATGTACTAAACGTTCGCTTACATAATACAGGTACACCGGGCGGCGTACGACCGGCACGAAGGCCATAAAACACTCGGCAAACCGTCTCCCGCACGTTCAGCTGTCCAGTTCAGTCTCTCTGTAGGAGTGGTTGTGTTGACGTTAGACTGAGTGTTATTCTTCTGATTGTGTTAGCGAGACTAAACTGGAATTCCGAACGTGAGGGAGGCGGTTTGCAGCGTGTTGCATGGCCTTCGTACTGATCGTTTGCCGCCCGGTCGACATAAATGATGTAAACGAACATTCTGTATCTCTTGTACGAGGTATCGTAATCATTAGAATAACAAAAATTTAGAAATAACTTAAATTGTGAAAAGAAAGAAACTTGCACCGATACTATGGTGGGGTGTGTGAAAGGCCAGAAGAAAAAAAGGCGTCTGCATAGTTAAACGGTTAAAGTTCAACTAACGGCCATTACGACAAAGCAACGTAGAAAAAATAACGTGAAGGTACACAGAGGCTCAAAAATTTACCACAGCAAACTTTCTAGTCAAAAAGCCCACCACAGTAACGCAGAGTTAAACGAGATCAATGAAATTACATAAAGCCTTTGTGCATGAAGAAAAATTCTAATAATATGGGCAGTCTGTTTAATCTTGCTATAATGAAACTAGACTGACTATTTCGTTTATATGACGTAATTCTATTTTCGACCAATGAAGTGTAATGAAATTTTGAATTCCAACCAATCACAGTCACAATTTGCGATAATTTTTGCAGTTAGATTTATCGCTATCAATTTATCGCATGGTCGTTCTTTTGTTTAGTCGTTGTCGCTAACTGTTTCCCAGTAAACTGATGATCATGAATACATTAAGATGCAACTACACGGTTAAACTTTTCTTTCAACTTTAAAGCAATGAATGCAAGATTGATATTTAGTATTAATTAATATATTTACGCAGTGAAGACGACGTTCAAAACGGCGCACCATGTAGACACAAAATCTTCATGCATCTTAATTGAACGTACCTTTTAAACTTGATTCTTTCAATATTCTTCCCGGATTGCACGCATACGCGATTGGAATATTGAACTGTCTAGATGCAGCTTTAGTTCCGTTACACACTACGCGAGAATGCGTTTGTCGAGCTATAAAAAATGCTTTCGTGTACACTGATTGTAAGTAACGGTCGAAATAAGGCTCAGCTGACATTGATCCTGCTCCCACAGGTACGAGTAACTTAACCTATAATTGTAGCCTATAAAATTTGTATTTTGTGAATGAAATTAAACAATTAATAGAAAGTCAGATGTTCAAATTTATGTAACATCATCGCATATCAAACCCAAAGACCTTGCATAGTAATAATAAGGTCTTTGATCAAACTGCCTTCCGTATGGCATAATAAAATTCGTGTTTTAATTATAGTCCCGACGCTGTTATTTCCGGCGTGACTCCGCCTCTTTGCTTACGTCTTAGAAAGAGAAGGCTCTATAAAGTCTAGGTAGGTAGTATCATTCGCCATTTTTGTTCTTACGTTGCCGAGCTACCATGCGATGAATCTATTTGCAACACTGTTAAACATTATCATGTCATAACTCCTATGATAATAAATCAAACGCAATGTAATTCAGCAAATAATTGAGCGGCAAATAACGTCTTCATGTGCTTTCTGCGAATGCCAACTAAAGAGCTAAAATGGCGGGCGATTATATTAAGTATTTATCGAGCCTTAAGAAATGAATCAGCGAATCACAAGACGCACACGTTTAAATGTAGCCGACCTGCAAAGCGATTGGCTGTCGGAAATTAGAGCGACGGGACTATAGGCCTATCTATACAGAGATGGCTTCACTGTGTAGCAACATGTCTCGCTGTGAATATATAAGCATTGGTATATAGCTGTCCCCATTGTTACTGTTAAATTAAATTATGATTTCAACAGATAATGAAAATGTATTTATGTTATAATAATAAGAGGAAAATGCAGAACATGTAATTAACATTGTTAAACCTGTATTTCGCTTTTCGCAATTGTCATTACTGAATAATAACATCGAATTTCTTTATTGCAGTAATCGATATTCATCTACGAGTATTTCAACTTCACAATGTCTGAATAGGTTAAGTATTCGTTAATATACAATTATTAACATTTTGTGATTGAATTTTATGGATATATTATTTACATTTTTATTTTATTCACGAAATAGTCCTAATAAATGTCACTCGAGGTCTGAGATTTCTCAGATAAATCTCAGACCTCTCGTGACATTACTACACAAAAATTCAGATGAAATCCCTGCCCAGATACTCGTCTCATTGCCTAAACAGCTTCGAATTCCCCTGTATCTTCTAGCACGCACATTCAAGTTGGCGTCTCTGTGGATCTTGGAGGGAGTTCGTGACAGCTCATGTTTGAGGGACTCTTCCAGTTGATTGCCGCCCGACGATCCATCAATCATCAAGTCTGTTGACGTATAAGGGGCGTGGAACCGTCGGAAAACTCCCCCACGGTCGGAAAAGCCATTCATGAATATCATTAAAATTTGGCAGCGCCGGTTTCTTTACATCACTTTCGCAAATTTTAATCCCCTTAACACAGCCCTGTCAAACATGAAGTTACAGCAGCAAGTACGTGCATAATTGCCGTGTGCTATCGCGAAATTCAGACTCGCAGCATCTCTGTTCATGTGTGTAATGAAATGTGAACCCATTCTCGTGCTGTCGTCTCCTGTGTGTGTACAATGTTTAAGTAGGTTATGACATAAACCAACACCTAAATTAAACTTCAAATTACATTTGTAAATAAATAACGTATAATTAAACACACTACTGTTTGCAGGTGATCAAGTAATCCTAAGCTATCATCAAGGATGGGGTACGAAAAGATACTGCATAATATGCATGAATTACTAAAAGTAATGATTACACACATTATAATCAAATACCTTACTATAATAATAATAATAATAATAATAATAATAATAATAATTTATTTTAGCTGGAAGAGTTAAGGCCGTAAGGCCTTCTCTTCCACTCAACCAGCAAAAAGTATATATACATATGCATGAACATACAAATAATTCAACAATTTGATTTAGATGAGAGTTACTGTACATGTATACAAGAGTTATTTACGAATTAAACAACAAAATACTATGAACTATTAATTAAACACTGAAATAAACTGTATAGCAGAATTAAACTAAAATACATAGAATGTTAATATAGTTCAAATAATATTAGATAATAGAAAGAGATTATTATGAGACAATTTTGAAAATATGGCACTATCAGGATGATGTCTAAAGAAAAAAGTAACAATGTAGTCAGTGATAGTTTAAATCAGTATGATCGGAGTCAAATGCTAATAAGGTTATCTTTTAAGCTGTTTTTAAAGGCGTTTATTGTCTTGCAGCCCCTAATACTTTGTGACAAGGAATTCCATTGACGCGAGGTGGATACTGTAAAAGATGATGAATAACAAGATGTTCTATGAAGAGGTATACTTAGCGTGCCACAGATAAGTGATCTGGTATTTACGTCGTGGTTAGAGTATAGATAAGAGAAACGAGACGAAAGGTAATTTGGTGTTGAGGTGTGCAGAATTCGAAAGAGTAAAGACAAAGGATGTAAAGTTCTGCGTTCTTTAAGTCGGAGCCACGAAAGACTTGCGAGGGACTGTGATATGTGATCGTATCGTCGGATGTTGCACACGTATCTGACGCACATATTCTGAGCTCGCTGTAACTTGACTGACAGTTCAGAACTTAGGTCACTTAACAAAAAGTCACAATAATCGAAGTGCGGCATTACTAGGGTTTGTAATACCGGATAGCTGTATACTAGCAGTATTGGCGTGAGTGCGAAATATCGCGGACCTGATATCTAGCGGAGCGGGATGGAATTACGTCCACATATACAAATATTAACATAGCGGGATTCTGACTATTGTTAAAAACGTGAGTTACTAATGTGGAGTAATATACGAAACACTTAAGAAATGTTGATTAATATTTAATGTAAAATTATTATCTTACGTCAAACCTGCATATTATGAGAAATATTGCATACTTCATATTACTTTCCGTAATTAATTGTTACATATTTTTTTCTTTGGTTTAGTGAGACAAAATCAATTCTGATATTAGGAATAAATTTACATTAATGCTTTATATACCCATTGGTGACAACTGCAAAAATAAAAATGGTAGTAATCTGATGCTTATAATAAATATTAGTAAAGGCATGTAGACAACAAACCTTAAAATGCTTAAACCTTAAAATTTCCAATATATTTTAACGTCTATTCATTTATTAGGCCTAAATAAAAAGCTAATTTGTATTGTTCTATCAACACAGAGACAAAGGCTTTACAAGTAGGCCTAATAACGAATTTTGTTCACTCACGTTTTATGAACTGTCGGAAATCGAAAGTACGATTTGGAGCAATTTGTAATTTTAATTTTTTTATTTTTATTTTTTAATTGTCACAATTATAAACAGCACATATACACCCTGATATTTTAACACAGCACTAATTAATAAAACTATTAACTAGCCCAGAAACAATATACATTGCAGTTTATTACAGCTTGTTTTGCGAGTATCTCCACACCGGCAGGTAGGTAGCAGCACCAGCGTCGTTCGCATGCAAAACTGCTAGCTGTCCGGTATTATTATAGTAAGGTATTTGGTATAATCTAAGAATTTTAGAACTACAGTCTAGAACTGTATTATTCAGTAGAATAAATTCGATGAGGTGCGAAAGAGTAATCAATGATAAAACAATATGGAAAGTATCAAGTTTGAAATATCTAGGATAAAAATTAATAACAAGAGAAAAATAAATGCATTTTACTGTTCGTTAACCCTTAAATTGGCAAAACTTCATTTCTCACACTAGTTTATTAAACCTTGTCGGACTGTAAAGAAAACAACTATCGCAATGAACATATTTTATATGTTGTAAGGCCACCGGCGTGGCTCATTCGGTTAAGGCGCTTGCCTCCCGGTCTGAAGCTGCGCTCGGGTGCGGGTTCGATTCCCGCTTGGGCTGATTACCTGGTTGGGTTTTTTCCCCAGGTTTTCCCCAACCGTAAGGTGAATGCCAGGTAATCTATGGCGAATCCTCGGCCTCATCTCGCTAAATACCATCTCACTATCACCAATCTCATCGGCGCTAAATAACCTAGTAGTTGATACAGCGTCGTTAAATAACCAACTAAAATATGTTGTACAATATTACAGTATTGTGAAATTTTAATTTTCTTACCAATTTTTGTCTACTGTTCTATTAAAATTATAGCATATAGCCTATTGACCTGTTGTATCCTAGAGGATACTTTGTCAATTTAAGGGTTAACAGGAAACCACAATTTAAGTCACACAGTATAATGTGCATTCAATGCTGGACCATTGACGTCTTGTCAACCCACTTGAGGTATGTAGATAAAACAGAATAATTGAGCAGGGAGTCTAGTTCGGTTCTTAAGTAGCTCAGTCGGTAGAGCGTTGGCGCGCTAAGCAGAGGTTCCGAGTTCGATACCGGGCTCAGGAACAATTTTCCTCTTGAAATTATTCAAGTCATGTTTACAGGGAGTTATTATACTGGAAGCCAGATTTGCAAAACAGGAGTGTTACTTACATTATTGGATAAAGTGCTGCTTGCTATTAGGCAAAATATGTGGTTTCAGCATGACGATGTATCTACACATTTGTCTAACAGGGTGAAAAATCACCTGAATGGAACATCTGGCACGAGGTGGATTGGGCGCCGTGGACTTCTAGCATGGCCTCCGCGTTCACCTGACCTGACATCTTGCGATTATTTCCTCTGAGGTACCATGAAGAAAGCAGTTTACAACACGCCAGTTGAAAATAAATAAACCTTAGTACAACACATAATGGCTGCAGCAGAAATCATACAAACTAACTCTGGGATCTTCCAAAGAACACGCCAATGTTCGTTCCGCCGCAGTGTTACTTGTCACAGTGTCAACGCTGCTGTGTTGAAACATTTGTCAAAACATGTTTTGTATTAATGCTATATTAATAAAAACACTGTCTTTTGATTTCACAAAAAGAAAAAATTCAATTTGAAAGTTGACGCATGTAGTGTCGTAACAAAGGTTTTGCGACCCCCAGATTTCTATCCTCAAAATACTCCATTTTGAACAAACTTTTTACCTTTAAATTTTGTGCACAGAGTTCTTCTGCAACTGGTATAATTACAACAAAGAATATTATTATTTACAGCAGTTACGTGAAAAAAAAAAATACAATCAAATCCTACAAGAGGAAATTTCATCTTAGTTATTTTGAGGTGCACGTTTCATTATCACAAAAATTTAAATAATTTCGAGGGAAAAATTGTTCCGGGACCAGATATCGAATCCGGGACCTTTGGTTTAACATACCAACGCTCTACGAACTGAGCTACCCGAGAACTCTACCAGACACCGATCCAATTTTTCCCTCTATTTCCACAGACCTCAAAGTGGGCTGACAACCATCAAGCAACCAACGTTGAGTGCACACTAACTCTGTGTGACTCAGTTGGTAGAGCGTTGGTACGTCAAACCGATGGTCCCGGGTTCGATACCTGGCCGCGGAACAATTTTTCCCTCGAAATTATTCAAATCAACTTTACAGGGAGTTATACCTGAAAGCTTGATTTGCACAAAAATTTAGTTTTTAATCAGTGATAAATATTAGAAAACATGATATTTTTATTAGGCAAGATACAGGCCAAAGTCGGTTTTGATACAGGAAAAAAAAACATTGTCGTAGCTCTGATGATAGACGCGTTTGCCTACTGATGCGGAGTTATGCTCGGCGAGAGTTCGATATGGGTTCGATACACTGGTTACCTTTTTTTCCCCCCGAGGTTTTACTCAACTGAAGGAAAATTTCAGGCAATCACATGGCTAAACCTCGCCCTCATCTCGCCAAATATAATCTCGTAATCATCAGTTTCATGAACTCTAAATAACGTAGCAGTTGACACAGCATCGTTAAGTAATGTACTAAAAAGCAGAGGAAAAAATTTGATAACATAGTGTAAAAACTCACACAGGTTCCCGCAATCTTCTCAACAGAATTGACGCCTGTCTAAGAGCAGAGATTTAACACTTCGATATTGTGATGTAATGGTGAAAAACAAAAAATTGCTGATAACTCCGGAGAGGTCAAGCAAGTAACCAGTATGGGAGTTACGGTATATAAAATACGGTGCATAATATTACATTCGGCAACCAGAAAAACGAAATGAGGTAGCCTATACGAGTGCCGAGAATAAAAAGAATGGAGATTAAATAAAGCTGTGAGTAATGGAATTTCTAAAGAAATGTTAAGTTCAGAAAGATTAGGAATAATACCGCATTGATCCATTTGTAAATAAGGCCCCAAACCCTTTAAGATTGAAGAAAATTATGCAATTCATGATGGGGCTTGCGTTTCTTGGATTACGTCTCTTCATTAAAATATCTCTCATTTAATTTTATATTGCCTGAACTTTTAATTAGTCTCCAGAAAATAAGAATATATTATATACAGATTTTAAGTTAAAATTAATTGACTTTAAAACATTTTTCAGTAATGCCTATTGAAACTTCGTCCAGTCTTTTTCACATAGAACTAGGCAATCTTCTCACTAGATATGGGGGAGATTTCCTGGGAATTTCCCATTACTTAAAAAATGCCACCCCCTTTCGCCGCTCTGCTCGCTCCTTGTAGTCCCCTTATTCTCCTTGTTTTCCGTTTCTTCTCCCCGTCTTTTCCTTTGTTCTTCATGTCTTTACTCCTTTCTCCCTGAACCTAACGCAAATGTATCGCATGCTATTTTTTGGACGATCATAATTCATTAAACAAATGAAGTATTAGAATATATTAAGAACGAATTAAATATTAATATAAGTTTCTTTCGCGAGGAAAAATTACTAAGAAAAGAAGAATGACATGTGGTTGTTATGCTATTACGTATGTTGTTTATTGTAATAGTTAATTGTTTTTTAATGGTTGGAATCATTATAATATAGTAATTAGACTAAATATTTTAATAATATCTTTATGATAGATGAAGAATTACTTGATGAGAAAGAAGACCAAGGAATGGAGGAAGCATGGTATACGCTTCAACAGCTGTACAAATTGTACAGTTACTATTAATTGTTCTAAATCAAGATCCATGTTTGTAGTTCAACTTACCGCACTCATAACTGTGCGGTAGGTTTTCAAGGAAACACTGTGTTTCTTTTGTTTGTATAGCAACCAGGCAACTGTGGTATTGTCAACTACGGTCATGTAAACAGCATCAGTAAGAACAAAAGAAATGCTAAAAATGATTGCAATGGTGGCACCAGTACGTTCTCTCCCTGGTCGCTCTACAGGCACAACCCACTGTAGGCACTGCAGTGAGTATGAAATTTTACCACATGTGCTTTGGAGTTGCCCACAGGGAGAAGTACTCAGAATAAAACGTCACAACATCATACGTTCTATGATCGCAGATGCACTTCGATCCAAAATTCTAGACGTTCACGAGGAAGTTCATTGTATTGCTGATGGTGGGAGCAATCGTAGGATCGATATCATAGCTATAAATAGGAATAAACAGACAACCGAAATAATTGATCCTACGATCAGATTTGAAATCTCAGCCACTCAACCATCTGAAGTGAACGAAGAGAAAAAGAAAATCTACGAGCCCACGATTCAGTACCTATCAGCGAAATACAACATTGAAAAAATCACAGTTACCGGTCTCTTCTTCGGAGCGAGAGGCACCATTCCGAAAGCCTTTGTAAAGTGGAGGGAAAAATACAAGCTGACGAGATATCTTCAAGATGCCATCGTCACCACCATTATACAATGTTCTGTAGTGATATTTCGTCAGCATCTTTATGGCGTACATTCAATTTAAATTATGCTTGGTTCTATTTTTTTTTCTTATATCTTATCACTTTTGTCTGAAACCTGTTTATATAATTTTTCAATTTAAATTTTATTCTGAGCTATTCTGTGTCGCAGGGCAAACCCAAAATATTGGGTCAGACCAATAAATTAAATTAATCTTCCGAAAAAGTAAATTTTAGTAAGTTATAGATATCAAGTAGGAGGATATAATATTTGAATGGCAACAAAATAATTTATTTCATAGCATTTGACTCTTTGTTACTAAATGAAGCTGCAATATGTTTTCCTGTTCAGCTGCTTGACTGAATGATTATTATCGTTTTGGAAGGAATAGAGAATGTATGTTCAATTCCATGTTATGGTCAAATTTTTTGAACAGAGATGAATGAAATTAATTACAAATTGTTAGATTACTCTGAGAAATTTCAAGATTTTTGCAATAATTTGATTTGGTTTATCTTGAAACCAAATTTTAAGTTCCTGCATTTATATCACCTTTCTGAAATAAAATGATCCGAATTAAGCAAATTAAACAGACCTAAATTTTAATTTTATGTTTAACTTATTATGAAATCAAGAAAGATATAGTGCATTTCATTTGAGTCAAGAATATTCTTTAACTCTATGTAATACTACGCAAACTATTAGCCAACCTGAAATTTTTACAAGAAAAAAAAAAAGTAAATAAAACAAAAAAGAGAATGGAAGCGGCAGGCATTACACTCCTTTTCTTGCGACTTAGTTCATGAAGGGCGCGGCTTTTTAGCTGGCCAGAACAACACGAGCCATTCGCGCTTAAGCAACGTTGTCTAGTTGTTAAGATTCAGTCGCTGTTAAGTTAAGGGGAGAGGATGGTATTTTTTTTAACTTTTTTCCTATTTGGTGTAAAATATTAATTCTTTGTATGTAGAGAGCTCATAGCTGTGGCAACTCAACCAAATAAAAATATTTTGAAAAAATTATTTGGGGGCCCAAATTTGAAAAAAATATACCCAATGCAGGATTGTACTAAAAACCGATATATCTAAACCGTTTTTAAAGATAGATTCAAACAGTTTTTTGCAATGTATTTGCAAAAGCATGCTCTACAGACTGTTTGTAACAGAATTTTGATATTTGTCCCTACGTTTGTAAAATAAACAATTAAAATTTAATAACAATTTTCTGATTTCCTTTCTTGCAAACAAACGGACGTATTTTTAAAATGAAATCAATTAACATAATTCTGTTACAGAGAAAAGTTTCCTAATAGTCTAATTATATATATTGTATATATATAGATAGTCTACCAACAAAATGTTATACTATGTATTCCACACATATCACAGTGTATTTTAAGTCTATCGTGCTATCAAAAAGGAGTGCGTTATATGGCAGTAAAAATGTTTAATAGCTTCCCTATCGATATAAAAAATGAAACTGAAAACATAAAATTATTTAGGGCAAAATTAATGAAGTACCTAATTTCTCACGCCTTCTATTCTGTAGGTGAATTCATGACATTCAATAACACGTCATGAAATTGATACTAAAACTTTGTGTTGTACTAGTAGACTATATTGTAAATCTCGTCTATATATTTTTTTTCATCTAAACTGTGACTAAAAATTAAGATTTTATAATAGTATTAAGTTTTTTGACTTGTTCCATATTCTAGCTGTAAGCATGTATGAATACCATGGAATTTCAATAAATACAATACAATACAATATAATGTGTGTTCTAAATTTTATGCATGTATCTTTAATAGTTCAGAAATTATATCCATTTTTGTCTGGCAATGTAGCAAAAAATATGAAGTTACTGAAAACCGATAAAAGCGGGCGTGTGATTTAAAACTCCATAGCGCAGGAAGTTTAAAAATGACGTCTCAACAACCGATAAGGGCACAAATACCCACAAAATGTTATGCAATGCATTCCACACATATCAAAGGGTATTTTAAAGAAAAAAAACATTTCTGAAAATTTAATTTACCGGAAACAACAATAAAAGTGGGCGAGTGATTTAAAAATCCATAACGCAGGAAGTTTAAAAATGGCGACTCAACATCCGATAAAGGCACAAATACCCACAAAATGTTATGCTATCCATTCCACACATATCACAGAGTATTTTAAAGAGTTTTTTTTTTGAAAATTTACTCATTTTTCACCAAAAAATACCATCCTCTCCCCTTAAATATTACATGCATCCAGATAAAATATTGTAGCCACGAAGAAGATGAGATGTATGAGCTAAGTAGCGTGAAAAGCATTATAGTAATAAATATTTACAGTGTTGGCATATCTTCAATTTTAGTCCGTATTTCTGAGAAAAGTTTCCGTGATTTGGAATCTATGTAAATACAAGAACCGCATGTTAGAGTGCGTGACCTCCTATACTCTTCCTCACTCTGTATAAGACTGAAAATGAGTGAAAACCCCTGGAACCGATGTGAAAAATTCACTTATAACAAAATAATCCTTTTCTCCTGACTTGGCTCCATAATCTTCCACTCCCTGTCTTTTGCTTTATACAGGATTGTTTCCGATCTCTGACAACGAATGTGAATGACGTGTGCGTCACGAATCACACCGACAACTGAATTGCGGCGAGAGGTGACAGACCAGAAGTGAGTGATTTCATAATCAGAGTGCATGGCGTATCACAGTAGGAATGGCGAAGAAAATCGAGCATTTTTGGGAGGGATACATAACAACTCTTTCCGATGTCAAGTACAGTTACGTGAAAATCATACGAGCCTGCAAAAATATTGGTTTCGTTATTTCCAAGAAAGACGTCTTGTGTATACCTAATAAGACTGGCAAAGCTCGGATGGGATTAATTCCAGAGTGAAAAAAAACGCTAAAAACGTAATACGGCGAACGCCAGTAGGGGAAGTTATCCCCACTCTCATGAAATGTGCATTCGACACAACACTAGCCTATCACGTAGAGTGTGTGGTGAGCTAGTAGGGGAAAAGTGGAAAGGGGTCGTGGGCGGAGCTTAGCGTTCGCCGTATTACGTTTTTACTAAAAAAACTAAGCATATCTACCCCCCGTCAGAAGTCGCAGCACCCCACGGGGTGATACAAATTAATTCCATTCGAGTCTTACCAATTTTATTAAGTAGGCCTACACATAAGATGCCTTTCTTGGAATATTGCAGGCTTTTTTTTTTATTTTCACTTAACTGTACTTGGCATTGGAAAAGATCGTAATATACCCTTCTCAAAAAGGCTTGATTTTCTTGGGAATTTCTGCTGTGAGTCGCCGTTCACTCTGACTATGAGATCACTCACTACTGGTCTGTCACGTCGCGCCACAGTTAGCTATCGTGTGACTCCTGACGCACATGATGTCATTCAAAGTCGTTATCAGAGATCGGAAACAACCCTGTAAGCAGCAATGCTATGTTGTGTACATAGTAATGTAAAGACTATATGAAATTGGACAGAACAAATAAAAATATAAAAAACAATTCCAAAAATGAAATCAATATCCAAGAAATTTGTAGAATATTGCGATAGAATGATAATAGTAGGCCTAATATACGTTACAAGAGCGGTATGTTGACGTTTTCATGTTCGAGGAAAAGATTGAAAAAGCGAAACTTAGTTGAGCTTTTTTAATTTCCGAGTACATGAAAACAAACATACCGCTCGTGTATCGTACATTATTTTGTGCGAAGATCGTTTATTGCATACCTGAAAGACGAATTTCTAATTAGTTGGAATGAAATCTCCATGTTGGTCCCTGTTTAATGACGGCAACTTCGGAAAACCAAAATATCTTTCTTCAACATTGTTGCTATAAAATGTTTTCTGTGTTTGCTATACTCCAACAGGCCGTGATATACGTCTGTCTTTTTTTCCCCCCAGTCTATAACTGCGAACTTAAAACAAACGGTAAGGTTATGTAATGATTTATTTTTCATTTTAATATTTTAACAATATTATTTATATAACATATTGCATTAATAACATCGGCATCTGGAATCTTGTTGATTTTTTCACGGCTTCCTTAATGTTACTTGTATCAGGAATGCAATAAGTTTCGTGGAGTAGTAGACTTTACTTTTTTTGCAAATATTTAAAAACAATAATTAACATTGCAATTTAGGTGAAATTGCAGTGGTAAGTTTCCAATTTATAATTATTACTATGTTAAACCTTTCTAAAAATAATATGTTAAAAGCGTAAAGCAGTAAAATGAATGTCGCGCTTAAGCGGTAAGAAGAGGGAAATTGTTATGTGTGTTACGTTGGGAATACTGAATGTGGTATTTCACACTTACCGCGTATTGGTTCTGTGCGGAAAACAAGCAAATACGCACGATCTCGCACAAAAGTATTTCCAGAGAATGTAAAGTCCGGTTTACTTAAAGAAGTAGACAATCGAAAATTAAAGCGAAATGGCGGCAGATCCAGGAAATGGTGGAAGGATCTGTGAATTCGAAATAATTTGTGATAGCTCTTACATGTACTCCAGGATGGGTTATAAATTCATCTGTGTTGCAGAATAAATTGCTCATGATTATTTTAGAGTATGGAATATGATATAAAGCGACGGACGGTCTATTTCGTATCCATGTAACTACATTTACTAATCCATTAATGGGTCTACGAACTCCAACGTAAAACAGAGAAGTCTAGCAGTGTAGTCTTCCTAACCTGAAAATAAACCAACCTTATTTCAGAAGGCAGTAATGGAAGTTTCGAGAAGGCTCTTACTCGCCCTACCCCTTTCCACCAGACACAGAAAAAGGGGCCCACATCCCATTAGATGTTGCGGTCAGTAAGGCTGTAGCATCTCCAGAAGGAATAGAGAGAGAGAGAGATCCGGGTCTTCAGCCATCTTTTAGGTTTTCGCCTTTATAACAAATTTTGCGGGACACAGTGTTAGTCACAAAAAATTGAGAGCCTATTACGGAAGTATGTCTGCAACGTAGAGAACATCCTATCACACGAATGCTTGCAAATAAAACAACGTTTACATAAAAATGTCAGGGTTATGGCCTACTACTTATAGGCTACATGTGGTTTCCAAGTAAATTTAAATATCGTAATTGAGCTTGCCCATGTAGACGAGAATTTAGTTCGGATTAAAATTCATATACCCTAAATACGCATTCTATCGATATTGTTCTGCACATATAGCCCGGATCACCTTACTTAATACCCTAAGGGTGAAACCTAACCATTCTTCCCCCATTACTACATATGCTACTGGATTATGGTGATTTTTTAGCTTTCAGGTTGAATTTTCTTTTACCAACTTCGTTTCGAATTTCGGATACTGACAAATACTACAACTGGCAGTTATTTTCTAACTGTTATGTTGGCAGCAACAATTCCGGTTTACAGTAAAGCAAACTGATGAAAATGCAAGCAAGTAAATATATTTTTAGGTTAGGTCTCATGAATCGTAAACTGCTTAGTCAAAGCAATGAATTTCATGTTGTCAGCCAAATAGATTTTAATATTAGATCATACTAGCTAAATCTAATAGCTAACATAATATGCGAGAAGTCCAGGAGAAAAATATACTATATAATAAATTATTGAACCATTTACTAAGCGCCTCTCAACATAAAGATGAGATGTGGTAAATAAGCAAGACATTGCTATTGTTAATACTGTGTTGTTATTATTATTATTATTATTATTATTATTATTATTATTATTATTAATTCAGTATGTAGCATTGTGATTTTACCCTCTTTGGTGATATCTCGTATTAGTTGGCAACACTGAAGAGACGGCCAAATTAGATTTTTAGGAACTACGCTTAAGTGATCCTCACTATATGCTCGACCGACATTTGTCTGGACTGTTTACGAAACCTGAATTATTGTTGCCAATGATTCAATAATCAATGGGCCAGGTTTAGTATTCAATCGACCTCTTTGCAGCGCTCCCGCCACCTCCGTGTTCGCTCGGCACCGATGAGTGGCCCCTCATAGTAGTCTTGTCTTATTTTTTGCCGAACCGGAATCTTACAGGATTTTTTATATGTTCTTTTGCAAGTGTTTAGACATCTTTAAATGAAGTCCAAATTTTTGTTTTTATTCCCAGATTTTTACTGTGTTACAGTTTCTTCTTAACTATTTATGTACATTTATTTTGTAGTTAATGTCCGTCACGAATTAAAATTTAAAATTTAATTTAATAATGTAATTTATTAATACAATGTTTACAACTTGAACCCACATGTAATTTTAAATTAATTTTAAAGTAAGTGCAGAAATGTACTTTTGAAGATATTTTAGTCTTTAACTGGTTCAGTCTAAATAATAATAATAATAATAATAATAATAATAATAATAATAATAATAATAATAATAATAATAATAATTCTTTATTTATACTGGTAGAGTTAAGGCCATAGAGCAGTGGTCGTCAGCACTCGCTGAAATGTGCAAAGAGTACGCGGTGCCGTCCCGTGTTCACCGTCGTGCAGCAGGGAGAGAAAGAGAGCATACTCGCTAGCAGCTACGGAGTGCACTATGGTGCACTGCGTTTTCCGCGGGTAAGAGACTCTAGCCCCAGCGTGCTCTGTGCTGACGACGCCTGCCATAGAGTTTCTCTTACATTTTACCAGGTCACAAATTATACAATCAGTGAAAAATTTAACAAAAAGTTTAACAACAGAATACTAACATAATGCAAAAAAATAATGACAATAGCATAATAAATCGACACTAAACAACATGAAAATAATACCATAATATAAAAAAAGAAAGTAAAATCAATGAAATATAGTAAAAGCAACTCATTTAGTGCAAATAGTTAATATGAAGAACGTAAGGAAGAATATAACCAAATTGAATGTAATAAAATAATAAAAAAAAAACAAAAGAAATACGAAAATTAAATAAAATTCACAATAAAAAGGGTGTGCTAATAAATTCATCTGGTGATCAAGACAAATCTATATAATACTTTTAGAATTTATGTATTTATGTGTGAAAAGCTCCTTAGAAACATATACCAGGTCATAATCAATAGATGAGTTCATTCATGATAGTATATAGACCTGAAGAGGACTATTTCGTAGTTGAAAACGCTTGTTAGAACTAAAAATAAATAAAAAATATTTCTATGTCTAATATTTAGACTATGTCTATATCTACTAATAATAAATCTGTAAGCGAAATTTTTCTGGTAATTTTCGATTTTCCAAAAATAATTGGTGTTAACATGTATAATTAATCATCCTGAAACCGAAAATCGCTTTTTTGAAATTTTCGTTTGTATGTCTGTCTGTCTGTCTGTCTGGATGTTTGTTACTTTTTCACGCGATAATGGCTGAACGGATTTCGATGAAAATTAGAACATAAATTAAGTTCGTTGTAACTTAGATTTTAGGCTATATGGAATTCAAAATACTTTACTTAAAAGGGGGGTAATAAGGGGGCCTGAATTAAATAAACCCAAAATCTCGCTTATTATTGATTTTTTGAAAAATGTTACATAACAAAAGTTTCTTTAAAAATGATTTCCGACAAGTTTTATTCCAGGAAAAATTTTGATAGGATTGATATTTAAGTCTGTCTGTCTGTCTGTATGGATGTGTTACCTTTTCACGCGATAATGGCTGAACGGATTTCGATGAAAATTGGAATATAAATTAAGTTCGTTGTAACTTAGATTTTAAGCTATATGGCATTCAAAATACTTTATTTAAAAGAGGGGTTATAAGGAGGCCTGAATTAAATAAACCGAAATATCTCGCTTATTATTGATTTATTGAAAAATGTTACACAACAAAAGTTTCTTTAAAAATGATTTCCGATAAGTTTTGCCCCAGGCAAAATTTTGATAGGACTGATCTTTAAGGATACACAAGAGTTTTAAAATAACAATACAATACATTTCCACCGCCGCCTCAGATTATACAGTGGTGTCGTTGTTCCGTAACTTCTACGTGAAAAATATTAAATTTTTTAGTAGGAAGAAAAATTTATTCATTCTATGGCAGTAGTGCATAGGAGATCGTGAATTCTTACATTTTCGAAAGAAAGAAATATAATTAAGTTATATATAGTAGATTGTATTATTTGCTGCATCACTATTTAAGTTATTTAATAGAGCAAAAATCTGAAAATCGATATGTGACATAGGAGTTATTGCAGGAACAACGACGATGGCTACAATGAAATCAAGACAAATGACTCCGTCTATTTAAGGCGCCCTTGACGTTTATCAATATTAATACACAGAGAATATTTTGTGTGTTTGTATGAAGTAATCTCAGAAGCTAATTAACCTTCACTATTTGTAATTTGTAGTTTCTCTAATTAGATGTAATGCTGCAAATGAGGACTGAGGTAAGATGAAAAGAAATCTGTACGCACAGAAAACTTGATATTCTGTCGAAATATTGTATAACTTGATTATTACAACTTTATTTGGTCCACATAAAATACTTTAATTTTTATACGCTCAGTTACTTTAAAAGGTGTCATGAAATGGCGTTCCTGCGCTCATAATTTACCCACATTCATTTCCAGCCTTTCTTAAAATAATATTTATGTAGGGTACCTCATTTTTTTATTTGCATAAACAATGATATGCAACCGAGCGAGTTGGTTCAGGCGGTAGAATTTGAGACACGCATTCTGGGGTCCCGGGTTCAAACCCCGTGGCCGACCAATCTGATTGGGGTTTTCATGATTTCCGTTAGTCATAAAGGCAAATGCCGGATTGGAAAGATGCATGCCATTATTCATCACCGCCTCAATTACCAATACCAAAAACATTAATCAACGTCTGTAATCAGTTACATGAACACAAGCCATCTACACCACACAATAGAAACAGGAACTCAACAAGAGTAAATACGGCCGGCTGATATACCCACACATTCTAAACACGCGACATGACCACAGATGTTAAGGCGTAAATAAAATAAACTTAACAAAAAAAAAAAGATGTACATTAAGGTTAACATAAAAATGATCTTCGTACACAATCAACTCTATTAATTTGGAGTGATATATTGAAGGATGCATTCAAGACTAATTTAGAATAGTACATTATGCAACGAGACTATAATGAAGGTAATTAAGAAGTGAGTACGGATATTTATGAAACGAGCGCAAGCGAGTTTCATAATTTTCATACGAGCTTCTTAATTACCATTATAGGCGAGTTTCATACGACTTTTTATGCTCGACCATATTTCTAACTTGATATTATTAATTTTTTAGCAATGTGCCGTATGTTGTGAGATGTGCGCAGACGCGAAAGTATTGATTTTTTCCGAGGAACAGATGTCCACATTCACCTTGCTAGGCCATAAGAACCTACAGAGATAACATTGAAATTTGATTTAGAATTGAAAAACGAGATGACAAATTGAATTTATTTGAATATTATTTACAATTAACGCTAATTATTATAGTAACAGAACATAACCTTCTGCGACAGTATTGGATTTCCAGCCTCCGTGACTTTTCGCTAATTCTCTTTCGATTGCATATCCGAGAATAATCGATACTTGCGGTTTTATAACGGTAGAAAGCTGACCTGTCATTGGCTGAACAGTTGTAACCTGAGTCGTCATTGGCTGAAAGACCTGACCTTTAATGAGTAGGTGTACTTTAATGACATGCATTAAAGGTCTGCTACCAGGTGTATAATTACTACATTTCGGCATGGTCGAGCATAAAAATATTAAACGAATTATCTTTGCACCAAATGAGTGGTCTCTGGACCAAAATGATAGCATTTTAATTATTTAAATACAATTTAAATTAAGTAGCATATTAAATGATTTATTCTTCTATCAAACACGGATGTTCCCTGGACCCAGTGTTCTATTTTAATTATGTAATTACTTTATATTTGTTTCTAATAAGTGCAGCGGAGCGCACGGGCACAGCTAGTTTTGTAATATGATAAATTATAGATTGACCCATTCAAAAGATTTATTCGCTTAACTAATGTGTTTAAAAGAGGCCTACCTAGATCCAAATTGTGCTATACCTTATTTTATTTCAAGGAGTGCAGTTCGGTGGCTCCTTTGAACACCGAACTGCACTCCTTGAAATAAAATTATGTATATGTAATAGAGATACTAATTCGAAATGTTCAAATTTAATATAGATAAATTAAACATAGAAAGACATAAGTGTGAAGCCTCGTAAAGTAGGCCTACTATTTCTTTGAATGAAACTACAGAATTTAAAACGTAAATTTTCAATTATCAAGATCTGATTCATGACTGATGACGAAAATAATTCGAATAGAATAATAATTGTAACAGTCGGCCTGTGGAGGGGACATGAGATTTACTGGCATGTAAAAGAACTCCTGCGGGACAAACTTCCGGCACACTGGTAACGCTGATATAACCTCGGCAGTTGCGAGCGTCGTTAAATAAAACATAATTTTAAATTTAATAATAATTGTAACACTCATACTGACAAAATAACGTCGAGAAGACGACATATGAAACCTAATTGTTCATTGAATAAAATTATAGAAGTTTAAACTGCAGAATTTCGTTAATGAGTAGCATGTATTTTATTACACAATACTTCTATTAACCTACATAATTTTGTAACGATGTCAAGTATATCGCTTTCATTTCATCAACAAAATCTGCTCTCTATAAAATCGTAATACTGAATATGAAACTTTTTTTTGTCGTATACGTAAGGGTTTTGTAATAAAAGAAAAAGTTATGCTGGTGTATCAGATTTTCCATTACATAAAATTCTCTTGTGTTTCTCATTACGATAACTTTTTCGTTAATAATGAAGTTATCCTTTTCCGTGAAGTACAATCGATGTTATATTTCAGCCTCTGAGCATTTACATACCAAAAATGAACAGGTTTTTACAAATTCGTTGCTATCACTGAATGTTAATAATCCAATCGCAACAGCTCAAACTTCATATGATTAACAGATCACAAACTTTTTGTTCCTGTAATTACATTTGATGCAGCGGTATAAGCTATGTGCTTTTAAATTTGCTTGCATTTTTTATTCTTGACCATTTCACCTAAAGTATACCTGCACAAGCAGCGCTCAACGAGCGCGCGCGCTCCTTGGGAGCGGGAGAGCCATGTTTACCGGTAGCCGAAACGGGGATGAAGATGCGTCAGAATGACATAGACTTGCTATAGGTAGAGTGCAGTGTGTAGGCCTATTCTCAGTAACTGTTTCACGTTGCTTACCTACTGCTACAGTACAGTATGGAGGAATTTAAAAGACGGAACATCACATTTAACATTTAACGATTTACAGCTCGAACTTATTGATCTTTAATGTGACCTAAGGGCTAAAGATCGTTTGAATAATACTACTAGCCTGGTTGAGTTTTACAAGACTAAACATTAGCAATAATATCCACGACTACACAGGCTGGCTGTGAAAATGATTGCTATGTTTGGCTCAAAAATTATATTTGTAACCAACTGTTTTCTATAATCAACTTTAATAAAGGTAGGCATGGAACATCTTTAACTGATGTTCCATTACGATCAGTAGGCTACTGTTCCTTTCAGCTGCCAACAGCATAAAACCCCGTTTTGATGTACGGATAAATAAAAATATACAAAATGATATGGTATATTTAAGTAGCTACAGAATTTCTATTATTTCTGTAAAATAAATATTTCTTTATTAATTAATAATAGTCCAAGATAGTTTTGCAAACACTGAACGGGAATTCAATTCATAAACACTCGTAATAGCACTTTCTTTTGTGTATATTTTGTACGAGATCACCCCTTCTTCCAGTCCACCCTTATACAGAGCGCAGCTAATATCTGCATTCCGCTCATGAGCTGTGAGCCGGCTCGGAGAGCGCAAACCTTGTGCAGGCCTGACCTAAAGCATCCTTATGTACTGGTGATATGCCTAAACTATAGATTACTTTGGAGTCTTTGAATTGTTCCGTGATATAAATTAGAAAGTGAATATACGTTGAACAAAGGTGTTGATAGTGATAACTTTGATTGCTATCTTAAGTAGTTTTGACGTAGGCCTAATTATTACAGTTACGATTCAAATTATGTTCAGGATGATAGAAAAATGCAAAGATACTCTCAAACAGCGTCTTCACATGTAACCCGTTGCACCCTCAGTCATATAAACTATACTTCGTTCCATAATGTCTGACAGGAGAAGTAAACATGTCGGCATAGGAGGAGAGAAGTATAATTGCTATTTAACCAATGGCAGAGGTTTCGTTTCACGCTTGTCTCAACGTTGGGCGGGGATGGAACGCTACAGACCGCCCAACTTCAAGATAAGCGTGGAATAAGACCTCTGTCATTGGTTGAACAGCAATTATACTTCTCCTCTCAGACATTATGGAACGACGTATAGTTTGAGCCTATTTTATGAAAAAAAAATCATGTTCCCTAGATACCTTGGTAGGCTATGTAACTCGGTGCAGCAAATGGCTACAGACCTGTTCCCGGTTTAATTCCGATGGCGAAGATATCTTTCTCGTTTCCAAACTTTTTGAACGGCCCCGGTGTTCACTCTGTTTCCTGTCAAATTCAGCACCGGGTCTTTCTCGGAGATAAAAGGGGTCTGAGCGTGATGTCGGCACCACCACCTCATTCTAGATCAGTGGTCGTCAGGACTCGCTGAAATGTGCAACGGGTAAAGGCTGGTTCAAAATAAACCGGGAACAAACACGACAACGAGAACGAGAACGGAAGTATTGTTCAAATAAATATTTAAATGTGACTATTCACAATTAACTATTGTGAATGCTTACATTTAAATACATTTACTTTAACATTATTTCTGTTCTCGTTCTCGTTTCCTTTCCCGGTTTATTGTGGACCAGCCTTAAGCGGTGCCGTCCCGTGTGCACCGTCGTGGAGCAGAAAGAGGTAGAGAGCATACCCGCAGGCAGCTACGAGTGAACTAGGGTGCACTGTGTTCTCTGCGGGTAAGAGACGCTAGCCCCAGGGTGCTCTGCGCTGACGACCTCTGATCTAGATCCTAAAAGCATGAAGTCCTCCCTCCAATGCGACTTTAAGGAGTGTAAAAGGAATATTTTTATTCAGATAACGATATATTTATAAACTGAGCACATTTCATAAGAATATGTCTAGCATGGCCGCTGTCCACATCACAAAACCAAGACACTGCATTTATAACTTTTATTTTTATGCACCTATTTTCCATTCCGAAGAATTAGCTTAGGGTAAATTAGGGTCTGTTGGATAGTCGGGCATGTTGGACACTTTGTACTTTAACGTGTTACCTCGCCACTTGTGGGCACCACATTCTTCTAGAAGGCAATGACGGAAGTAGCCACGAGTGGGGCTACTTACGTCATTGACTTCTAGCAGAATGTGGTGCCCACAAGTGGCGAGGTAACACGTTAAAATACAAAGTGTCCAACATGCTCTACTGTCCAACAGACCCTAGTTTATCCTATGGGAAAAAGAAATTGCTTAATATCTTGACTACTTTACATTATTTTACATGAAAACTGTTGAAGCTAGACAGCTGTTTTTTTTTTTTCAGACCAATCTGAAAATAACTGTTGTGCAAGGAGGTTTTTTATTCAATAAATTGCTTAAAACTTTAGGGCTGTATTCATAGACATTACGCTAGCCCACGTTACGAGCGTGCTAAACTAGCCCCGGTTATAGCCAGATTACTTTTACGGGATTCAAAGACGCCGATTATTCAGTGGCTACGTTAGTCTGCGTATTACCTTTGGAAAATGTTACACGATGCTAGAAATGTTACTGCGCATGTGCAGATTGGCAGTTGTCATGCTCAGATGCAAGCAATTCTGGATGGCTTCTGTTTATTTCTGAGGTTATTGGCGATATTAAAATACAATAAACTATTTTTTCTTTTCTGGTAATAAGAGCAAGAAATGTACACGGAAGCGTGCGGGTAATTCGACTACACAAGAAAAAATGTCCAAAATGTAAGTAGAAATGTTATAATATTATACGTAATTTTTTTTAGATTAGGCCTAGACGTAACTATTATGAAATATTGGATTTCAAAGAATGAATTATTCTAATTCAGTATAATATATTTATTTACTTTTAGTTGAAGAAATAACTAAAAACAACTGGTGGAGGATGCCCTGCTCCCGAAATTGATGACGTAGGCAACAACATAATGTATAGGCCTAATTATATCAGAACAATTGCAAAACTCAGAGAAAACAGCAGACTAAAAAAATGCTTAATAAAAGGAAAATATTGAGGAGAACCTTTCTATATTAAATTTTCATCACGACATAATGTATAAGCTTAATTATATCAGAACAATTACAAAGTCAGAGAAAACAGTAGGCTAAAAAATGCTTAATAACAGGGAAATATTGAGGAGAACCTTCCGATATTAAATTTTTATCATTACATCCAGTGTAATAACCAGGCTTCGAGACTTTGGACCCGATACAATAAGTTTACTGTGCATGCACTATAGGTTGTTGACTCGCTGCAGGTAGATAGAGATGTGTTGAGGTAATAACTTTGCTATTTAGAGTAGAGTAAGGTAGTATGGGGAAACACACATATGTACATTCTGAGAGTAAATATACATTACACAATGATAATGTCAAAAGAATATGAAAGGCATTTATTCTCCTATCTTTTATAAGCATTTGTGTTTAATTATACATAGTGTTAATGGTAGAAATAAGCATGTAACAATTTTAATTTTTTCATTTATCCTATTGGTCGTCTTTAGGAAGTGCAGTTACAGTACCGAATTGCAATGTACTACAAGATACATTTTCAGCGTCTCAAACGTAAATCTTTTTCGGTTATCTGCCAAACACAGTTTGTACTGTGAAAAGCTGCGCTCTACTTCGCATGACGTGATAGGAGCAAAACGAAAAAACCTAACATCATTGCAGTCTCTAAGAGACAGTCCTTTATTCTCGGGTGATACTATGTCCACTAACTTGCTGTTTATGTTACACAATGTTCCATATCCGTCATTTTTACATAAAATTGATTTCCACTTCTGTTTTACACGTTCAGTAACCAAAGTACTTGATGTCTCATTAATTCTCTGCATCATTTTATAAATTAATTTGAGGGCTTTCGGATCTCTTGCTCTGACTTTTCTAACCGTGTAATAGTTCCAAACACAGTTTGGAAATAGGTTTGTATGAAAACGAAATTATTCGTCAGAACCTTCAAATCCAGAGCGTTTTCCTTTGCGTATTTGTTGGTATTCATTCTACAGTACCCCCACCCACTATACGCTTTACCACCATACTCAGTACGCCGTTATGCGGAGTTTCCACTGAACTGCTCTATTGGGTCCGAAGTCTCGAAGCCTGGTAATAACGGATTTTGGTTAGAACTTGTGTCTCAATTGAAATTGGTAACTGCGCTCATCTTTGTTTTCGTATAGGTTAGAACGCAGCAACACTATCAATCTCACATTTTCCATAGTGAATCAGGTAAGTTTCTAAAATTAACATCATGAGACATTCTAAAAACATTCATTTTGTAAGGTATATTTTCCTCCTCCGTTTCATTTCACGAATTCGACGAAGAAAAGCCACGTTATAAACTTCATAGCGAGATATATTGCAGAGTTAGCCCATCTCTTAAACTGCCCTACTGGCGAAGGCTAAAATTTAGCCGGCCAAACCCTACTTAACACAAGTACTATCGCTAACACTGGTTTATGAATACGAAAAACGTTAGTTCGCTGATCATCCACCGGAAGTGGCTATTTAGCCCACTCTAAGAATGTCTATGAATACGGCCCTCAAGTCGAGAAATAAGCATAAAAAAATCTCTGAACGCACTCATACGTGTGGGAACATTTCAGTTTATGGTTAGATAATTTAAAACAGTCTCAAATATAATTACAAACATACCTTACTTACTTACTTACTTACTTACTTACTTACTTACTTGCTTTTAAGGAACCCGGAGGTTCATTGCCGCCCTCACATAAGCCCGCCATTGGTCCCTATTCTGAGCAAGATTAATCCATTCTCTATCATCATATCCCACCTCCCTCAAATACATTTTAATATTATCTTCCCATCTACGTCCCGGCCTCCCTAAAGGTCTTTTTCCCTCCGGCCTCCCAACTAACACTTTATATGCATTTCTGGATTCTCCCATACGTGCTACATGCCCTGCCGATCTCAAACGTCTGGATTTAATGTTCCTAATTATGTCAGGTGACGAATACAATGCGTGCAGCTCTGCGTTGTGCAACTTTCTCCATTCTCCTGTAACTTCATCCCTCTTAGCCCCACTAGAGGGAACCCAAGAGTTGGAACTTAAACTGAGACGATTCTGTCCGACGCCGGGGTGGGTATCCGGTGTGGCTTAGTGGATAAAGCATCAGCACGTAGAGCTGAAAACCCGGGTTCAAATCCCGGCGCCGGAGAGAATTTTTCTCCGTTCCATTACTTCTTAATCGTATGATGACGCAGAATATCTGCATGGAAATATATGTACTTCGGTACATTAAAATAATATATAGCCTACCCAAATATTTTCCAAAGAACTTTAATCTCAAACGCCCTTAATTTCCGTTCCTCTCTCAAAGTAAGAGTCCAAGTTTCACAACCATACAGAACAACCGGTAATATAACGTTTTATAAATTCTAACTTTCAGATTTTTCGACAGGAGACTGGATGATAAAAGCTTCTCAACCGAATAATAACAGGCATTTCCCATATTTATTCTGTGTTTAATTTCCTGCCGAGCATCATTTATATTTGTTATTGTTGCTCCCAGATATTTGAACTTCTCCACCTCTTCAAAAGATAAATTTCCAATTTTTATATTTCCATTTCGTACAATATTAATTACAAACATAACAACAACAGAAAATAATTTTCATAATTTTTTAGCGTACTGTCATCTTAATTAAACAAATTTTTAATGCCAGAAGAAACAATATACCTACGTAGAAACTTGTTCCGTCCAATTAGTAATCAGGGAAAAATCGCAACGGGAACCGGAATCTACCAGTCCAAAACCAATTACTCTACAATATGATCACACTATTGACGTAAATGCCTGCCATTCAACTGCGTTGTGAGCAGTTCATTGTAGAACGTTACGATTTCGAAAATGACAGAAGAGATAGTTTCTCATAAAAGAATCCCAGAGCTGAAGCAACTGACGATTAATCAGCGGCACATCGGAAATGAAAAATTGCTACACCTGTAGTTTGAGTGCTTTCTAGTTGCAGCGTCCGGGTCTCATCACTGGAGTTCATTGCGATATAAAAATCAATGTTTTCAATTATTCAGCAACAGCAACATCCTATTTCAATCTCTTATAGCTCGTAGCTGCATTCATAACAGAGTTTTCAAATGTGATGTCAAGTCCACATCCACTCTGCAAGAGAATGTTGTAGCAGTTCTTGCATAATCGTGAAGTAATTAAATAAAGTAAGAGTAAACAAAGAATAATTGCAACTATAGAAAAGAACTTACGAGAACTATATATTATTTTCATGTACCAAAGTACATATGATATATCCATGCAGATATTCTGGGTCATCATACGATGAAATAGTAATGGAACGGACCCGGGCTTTCAGCTCTACGTGCTGATGCTTTATCCAATAAGCCACACCGGATACCCATCCCGGTGTCGGACAGAATCGTCTCAGTTTAAGTTCCAACTCTTGGGTTCCCTCTAGTGGCCGCCCTCTGCACTACGTCATAGACTTTAGTCCTACGTTCATAGACATCTATGACGTAGTGCAGAGGGCGGCCACTAGAGGGAATCCAAGAGTTGGAACTTAAACTGAGACGATTCTGTCCGACACCGGGATGGGTATCCGGTGTGGCTTATTGGATAAAGCATCAGCACGTAGAGCTGAAAACTCGGGTTCAAATCCCTGTGCCGGAGAGAATTTTTCTCCGTTCCATTACTCTTTCATCGTATGATGACGTAGAATATCTGCATGGAAATATAATATGTACTTCGGTACATGAAAATAATATATATGATATGCGTAAATCACTTCGTGATTTAAGACGGCGCTTATTCCCTCGGATCCCGGCCGACTAGTCGCTCATAACGAGTGCACCTCAGCACATGTGTGGACTTTAGTCCTACGTTCATAGACATCTATGACGTAGTGCAGAGGGCGGCCACTAGAGAGAACCCAAGAGTTGGAACTTAAACTGAGACGATTCTGTCCGACACCGGGATGGGTATCCGGTGTGGCTTAGTGGATAAAGCATCAGTACGTAGAGCTGAAAACTCGGGTTCAAATCCCTGTGCCGGAGAGAATTTTTCTCCGTTCCATTATTCTTTCATCGTATTATGGGAACTATTTATTCGCCCAGTTCCATTATTTACTAACAAATGACTTTCAGAGAACCCGGAGGTTTATTGCCCGCCATCGGTTCCTAACCTGAGAAGATTAATCCAGTCCCCAGTACCGTATCCCATCTTCCTCAAATTCACTTTAATATTATCCTCCCATCTACGTCTCAGCCTGCCCAAAGGTTTTTTCTGCTTACGTCTCCCAACTAACACTCTATACGCGTTTCTGGATTCAGCCATACGTGCTACTTGCCTTTGCCCATTTCAAACATCTGGATTTAATGTTCCTAATTATGTCAGGTGAAGAATACAACGCGTGCAGTTCTGCGTTGTGTAACTTCCTCCATTCTCATTTAAATTCATCCCTCTTAGCCCCAAATATTTTCCTAATTGAAGCGTCGGCTGGAACAACGTTGTAAGTTACAAAATTTTCATTCGGCGTGTTTCCGTGTAATAATGTTGTATGTCATGTTACCTTGCTATACTCTTTAGCTTGTAACTGTCCATCAATGCAGTAAGTTAAATTTGTCCACTCAAAAGTTTGCTACACTATAAGAACAACGTTGTACGTGTACACATTTTTGCAGCTCCTGTAAATTTTACTAAATGTAACTTATAACGTTGTTCCAGCCTACGCTTCAATTATCTTATTCTCGAACACTCTTAACCTCTGTTCCTCTCTCAAAGTCAGAATCCAAGTTTCACAACCATAACTTATAGAACAACCGGTAATATAATTGTTTTATAAATTCAAACTTCCGGTTTTTTAAAGCAGGCTGCATGAAAAAAACTTTTTAACTGAATAATAACAAGCAATTCCCATATTTATTCTGTGTTTAATTTTCTCTCGAATGTCATTTATATTCGTTATTTCACAACAAGGAGTAGGCCTACGTTATACGGAACACATTTTTGACTGATTTAATACTTAGAGGTATTTCATAATATTATTTTTAAAATATATTATCCTAAATCAGGATATCACAAAGTTACAATCGCTAATATACAGTGTTCAGAAGCTCTATGTAACGGCTTTTCCCTCCATATTATACGAAGTAAAATGTGAAGTCTCGAAAAAGGATCAAATGAGAAGATTACATTAATAGAGCTGAGATATGTGTGAAAAGTTGCGCTATAAATGTTTTTCAACAAAAAAGAAATACCTTAGTATCATCAACGAACTCATTCATATTTGAAGAACGCAAGACAACAATTTTAGTTATTCATTCATTAATTTAGTTACTCACTCATTCGTTAATTCATTCACTTACGTATTCATTCATTAATTAATTCATTCATTCATTTACGTCTACTTCTTTGCTTATTTATTTATTTATTTATTTATTTATTTATGGATTGAATGATTTTTTTATTCATTGATGGATTGATGGATTCATGGATCTATCTAATCTAATCTATCTTATCTAATCTATCTAATCTATCTTATCTAATCTATCTATCTATCCTAATCTATCTATCTATCCTAATCTATCTATCTATCCTAATCTATCTATCTATCCTAATCTATCTATCTATCCTAATCTATCTATCTATCCTAATCTATCTATCTATCCTAATCTATCTATCTATCTATCTATCTATCTATCTATCTATCTATCTATCTATCTATCTATCTATCTATCTATCTATCTATCTATCTATCTATCTATCTATCTATCTATCTATCTATCTATCTATCTATCTATCTATCTATCTATCTATCTATCTATCTATCCTAATCTATCTATCCTAATCTATCTATCCTAATCTATCTATCCTAATCTATCTATCCTAATCTATCTATCCTAATCTATCTATCTATCCTAATCTATCTATCTATCCTAATCTATCTATCTATCCTAATCTATCTATCTATCTATCTATCTATCTATCTATCTATCTATCTATCTATCTATCTATCTATCTATCTATCTATCTATCTATCTATCTATCTATCTATCTATCTATCTATCTATCTATCTATCTATCTATCTATCTATCCTAATCTATCTATCCTAATCTATCTATCCTAATCCATCCACCCATCAATCAATCAATCAATCAATCAATCAATCAATCAATCTATCTATCTATTTATCTAATCCATCCATCTATCTATCTAATCCATCCATCTATCTATCTATCTAATCCATCCATCTATCTATCTATCTAATCCATCCATCTATCTATCTATCTAATCCATCCATCCATCCATCTATCTAATCCATCCATCCATCCATCTATCTAATCCATCCATCCATCCATCTATCTAATCCATCCATCCATCCATCTATCTAATCCATCCATCCATCCATCTATCTAATCCATCCATCCATCTATCTAATCCATCCATCCATCTATCTAATCCATCCATCCATCTATCTAATCCATCCATCCATCCATCTATCTAATCCATCCATCCATCCATCTATCTAATCCATCCATCCATCCATCTATCTAATCCATCCATCCATCTATCTAATCCATCCATCCATCCATCTATCTAATCCATCCATCCATCCATCTATCTAATCCATCCATCCATCTATCTAATCCATCCATCCATCTATCTATCTATCTATCTATCTATCTATCTATCTATCTATCTATCTATCTATCTATCTATCTATCTATCTATCTATCTATCTATCTATCTATCTATCTATCTATCTATCTATCTATCTATCTATCTATCTATCTATCTATCTATCTATCTATCTATCTATCTATCTATCTATCTATCTATCTATCTATCTATCTAATCCTTCCATCTATCTATCTAATCCATCCATCTATCTATCTAATCCATCCATCCATCCATCCATCCATCTATCTATTCTGACAGAGAAGACAGGTCATGACGCGTTCTATTGTGACTAAGGCGATATTGTAATGCACAAGACGATGATGGAAAAGAAACACGATGTATCAATAGCATATTTACTAGAAAACACTCCGGGTTTAGACACCGTGTTGTAGTTTCGAGAAATATTTGGCAACAGTGGGATGGAGCAATAATAAATGACGTGGCAAATGTTATGCCATCTCCTCCCTTGGAGCTGGGGTTAATATTTTTCATCGCGCATGGTCAATACGAGTGCAGGAAATTAATCAAACGCGGGGATGGAAGCGCAACACCCCACTCTAGTAAATGATAGGCGCAGAGCAGTCCATCACTGTCTGGCAGACCCGTGGTGTCAACGCCTCTGCCACTTCAGATCTGGACAAACGTTTTGAATCACAAAACACATGCACTCTACAAATATGGTATCAAGTCACATAATATTCATTTTCTTAAAATGTTTATTTATATTATTAGGAAAAATAAGGGAAATATTGAAAAGAATTGAAGAGTCCAGTGCAAGAATGATGGATGTCATTTGGAATACATTTTTCAGGAGAACCAATAAATGAAGGTTTGAAATGCTTAGTGCTCAAAGCTTAACTGTGATTTTCCGATCATTACTGGACATTGTCTATCAGTGTTAATGCCACAACTCTGTATGTACATTCTGTGGGTGCTATTCATAGACATTTCGCAGCACGCGCTACGAGCGTACTAAGCTAGCCCCGGTTATCCACTAGCTTAGTACGCTCAAGGCCTAGATAATCGTGTGTATTGAGGTATGTAGTGGCGGAGTGATTTGAAAGGAACTACTTGAATGGCGTATCAAGATCAATGTGAATGGGTCTATTTTAAATTGTATACAGTGGATTTTTAAAGTTTAATAAGTTTTCGTTAATTATATTTTGATCTCTATTATGGTAGTAGGCAATGAAAAATTCTTCTACTGCATTTATGAATTTATTATCATTGTATGTTTTTAGGATACTTAATGTACAAAATATCCATCCAATTCAATTTCAAATCTAAAGATTATATCAACAATTATCCTGTATTATTTCACATTTTACATAAAGCTCATGAATTTCATGCATTGCATACATACATTGTTCTTTATTCTTGTTATTTGCATAATTTATTATTATTATTATAGGTTCAGATTATATGTTTTTGTTATATCTGAAGATGCCCCAAACGGCGAAAACGTTCATATATCTTATTAAATAGCAAATAAACATTTGCAAGTTGATATGTCTTAAGATTGAAAATTTTGTATATGCTTTGCAGTGATTATATACACGAAACCCCTTGTTTAAGCGTTGTATATAGAGAAAAATGGCAGCCCCTCTAACAGCTGTTCGTATCGAATGTTATTTTATGATGATCTTTGCTTTGTAACCAAAGAAGAACAAACCAAAGAGCACAGAATAATTAGAATAATATTGCTATAGCTTGTACCCTTTGACAAAAATATAGTGTGGTAATCGATTAGAGCCAGTTGTATAATCGATACTTAACACGCCACACTAGAGCGCTCTATCGGATGCAATAGAGAACCTCACAAATTCTATTACCTTTCGTAACGAAGTAATGACGAAACTATGGTATATATCTGTGTAACAGTTATACTGTTATACACGACGTATGTAGTGATTATTAGTAAGGAATTTACACACGACGTATAAACGAGCTACTCATTGTATAAGACAGTTAAACGTCTGTATATAGAGTTTTTATTAGTAAGACCGTTATTGTATAGTCAACTGTCCGAAGACAGATCTGAATCTCACAAGTGATACCAACAAGGCACCACTTATAAGGCAACTAAGCCAGAAGATAATGGAGTAGGGTGGCCAGTTCCTTTCCCTCTCCATTGCATACATAGACGATTAGCTACATATTACACTAGTCAGACTTCAGATGTATAGAAACAATGATTGTTCTTCCTCTGACACGTATCGTCAAGTGAAATGTACTGCCTGATAATAGATGTACATATCAGCCAGAGCCTCAATCAGAGGCAATAAGAACTGTAATGTTAAGAATATCCTAATTGTAAATATAATAAAACGTTGTATACCATTTTCATGGCATCATATATTAATATAGGAAGACTCGGATAATTCCGAAAAACTAAGGGAAATTTTCATATATTCAATAAATAATTAATAGGTTATGACAAATTAAAGTGAAAGGCTAAATTACTTAATTTATTCTATGGAAGGAAGTGTTCTCAGTCCACTATCTTTCAGAATTTAAATACACACTAGGATATATCCAGAGTTAAGATAAAATGTAAGTTAGAACGGAATTAGCCATGTCCCCTAATATTTATTCCAGTGTGAACTCTGGCACAATCTGAATACCGTAACTGATTTTGCAATTAGCATATGAATAGGCAATAATTGCAACCCTTTTATTATCACCGTCAGACCACTGTAATATCTAGATGTGTGGGCCCTATATATCATTGTCAACATCATTATAATTAATACATTTCAATTTTTTGTCTTCATATCCATGTGATATTTCAATCTAATTGCATTACTGTCTTTTTTCAACTACCTACTACTTCTTTTGTCTAATATACAGTTTAAAATAATTATCGTCTTGCATTTTCGCCGAATGATTGTAAATCCTCCTCAATATTTTTCTCTCTTTTCTCCTAGAATATGTATTTGAATTTCTTTCTGATATACTAATTTCGTACTTGATCTTCATTTAACATAAGGACTATATTATCTAGTTGTTTCTTAAAGAATAGGCCTATAAAAATACGTAACTCCTTAACGATTAGACGATAATATCTAGACTTTAGTCCACACCTGTGGAGTAACGGTCAGTGCGTCTGGCTGCGAAACCAGGTGGCCCGGGTTCGAATCCCGGTCGGGGCAGGTTACCTGGTTGAGGTTTTTTCCGGGGTTTTTCCTCAACTCAATACGAGCAAATGCTGGGTAACTTTCGGTACTGGACCCCGGACTCATTTCACCGGCATTATCACCTTCATATCATTCAGACACTAAATAACCTAGATGTTGATACAGCGTCGTAAAATAACCCAATAAAATAAAAAAAATCTAGACTTTAAAATTTTTTTTGCAATCTAAGCATGTCTTGTAGCCAATTCTTCCTTACAAAAAGTAAAAATGATATTTGTATTATATAACGTTTCTAAAGAGAAAACGTAATGGACTTGACGTTCGAGAAATTTGGTCACAATGCTTGTTAATATGGTGACGTCATTAGGTGCAGTAGACCTCGGATAAATGAAATTTGATGTATTTACAATAAAGAGTTTCAAATCCAGCCAGCCGCGATAAAACATAATGAGGAAACAATATTAATAAGTACTTATGGCTTTCAAGGAACCCGGAAGTTCATTGCTGCCCTCACATATCTGTAGGCTAAGACCGCCATCGGTCCCTATCCTGATCAAGATTAATTCAATCTCTGTCATCATATCCCACTTCCTTCAAATCCATTTTAATATTATCTTCCCACCTACGTCTCGGCCTCCCCAAAGGTACTTTTCCCTCCGGCCTCCCAACTAACATTCTATATACATTTCTGTATTCGCCCGTACATGCCATATGCCCTGCTCATTTCAAAAGTCTGGATTTAATGTTCCTAATTATGTCAGGTGAAGAATACAATGCGTGCAGTTCTGTGAAGTATAACTTTCTGCATTCTCCTGTAACTTCTTCGCTCTTAGCCCCAAATGTTTTCCTAAGTACCTTATTTTTAAACACCTTTAACCTATGTTCCTCTCTCAAAGTGAGAGTCCAAGTTTCACAACCATAAAGAACAACCGGTAATATAACTGTTTTATAAATTATAACTTTCAGATTTTTTGACAGCAGACTGGATGATAAAAGCTTCTCAACCGAATAATAACAGGCATTTCCCATATTTATTCTTTTTTAATTTCCTCCCGAGTATCATTTATATTTGTTACTGTTGCTCCAAGATATTTGAACTTCTCCACCTCTTCAAAAGATAAATACATACCGTAACTGGTCTCAATATGATGGTGCTACCAATAGAGCAAGAAACTAAATGAAACTGTGCAAGAGAAACATTGCCTAACCATGTGTTGTTTCGCAGACATATTTAGCCTCAGTAATCACTTTGTTGATCAGCTTGACAATTTTGTCTATGAGGTTAATTGAAAAAAAAAAATCTATGCGCTCTAAACGAATCGACCGCATACTAGTATAGACTTGAGAGTTGAAAATCAGGAATTCCACTTTACTAGAATGCGATGAATAAGGTGCACAGAATTGCCCAAACGATATGTGAAACTCAACTAATAAAGATGGCTTATAATACTCGTCACATGCTTTTTTTCCCAGCTTTCTTTTACTTGTACTAAGTCTTTGGTTATAGATAAAATAACCGTTTTACAAATTTGTAGCTAAAATTATGTACCGTTGTTTCCCCTAACTATGGTCCACATTGTCACATTTTTCGTTGTATATTCAATACTATTCATCCAGATTAAGTGAAATTTCGGCTTCGGATTCTTGTAAGTGTATATTAAATAAATATTGACATATGTGTTTGAAATTATTTAATTACAAGTGTTAAAAAATAATAAGCATTGGTACATAGTTGCATTCTGAGTTGCCCAACTATGGTCCACTCATATATTCATGCTTGAAAGCATGAATGGACTATAGCTGGAGCTATAATTATTCGTAAATCAATACATTGACTTTCTATTTAAGGTAGAAACATAATCTAGCACAGAAATATTAAAAGTAAGTGAAAAGTACATGGATTCTTTTTATTAGTACACATTGTATAAACATACAATAAACAGGTGAAATCTGAAAGTCTTTTTCCTGCGATAATGAACAACTACTGTATATTAAAGAACAAAAGTACGGTATCAAAATAAACCAACATATTCTTAGCAAAATATTATGCCAATAAATTCAGGGATAATGTTTATTTGCTATACTGAGAACTACGCCTATATTCAGTTGGCTTATTTCTATCCTTTGAATCTCCACTTCTCTTGTAATTCTGAAATTGAAAATAGATCTCTCTTTTTCGAGATGCATATGGGGTCTTCAATTTGTTTTATTATGTTTTCATTTCTATAGGATAAAATGTCTTCCATTTCTCACCACCTCAGTAATTGCCGCTTCTTACTATATATGAAACAACAGCTCCATTGTTCTTCACTTCCAAAACTTTCCCTGGCCACAATTCCTCCTCATAAGTAACTACCATATAACTATGTGCCTTTAGCATTATTTTAACAGATTTCGTCTTCATTTCCACATCTGACTCACTGTCTGTAAATATGGAGAGTACACCGGAAACATCATAATCTGTATCCAATTCAATTTCATCGCTCTCATAGTCACTTACAGGGACGGTTGTGATCCTTCTACCCTGAAGTTTTCGTTTTACCGGACCATTATCCGTGCTAGTACCATTGATGCTGGAACAGCCTGTTTCTTTATTTACTGGACTATAATGTTAAATGGTGTTTTAGAATATACTGAGATGCCGTATTTGCAGAAGTAAATAATCAAATTGTCCAAATTTCATTAAAACAAATATTTCAAAATGAAATACAACTTTGGTCCACGAAAATTGTGGTACATAGTTGAGGACTGACTTCTAGCCTTGAGGTTAAACATTTTTCACGCAGGGTCCTTAACCTCTGCCAGTCAAATTATCACGTGAAAGTAAACACTATATAGCCAAGTTTAATTGTACAAAGAATCATATATCTATAACTTACCAGTTCTACAGAGGAGAGCTTAATAAAACAGACAAACACAAACTGAATGATTTCGTGTCTTCACACATTCAGTAGAACGATGCACACTGACCTTGTTAAGCATCCATTTCATTGCCACGTGTAATGGTAGATAGAAGCATCTATGGGGAACATAATTCCATCACAGTGGCGCCATAAATGGCAGACACCGAACTCTTGGGGGACTAAGTAGTACATAATGCGTTTTGGACCATAGTTGGGTGCCTGGACCATAGTTATGGGAAATTACGGTATGTGTTTCTGCCGCACTGCATATTATAAAATAATAGATATCCAATATTTTACTTCCATTTGTTGACGAATTCAAAATTGGGAAACATCACAGCGATTATCACACCCGCTTCTCAAGCAGAATGACCGAGGTCCATGTCGCAGTATGCTCGAGATCTCTCGCCCCGGGAGAGCAGTGCACTTCCGTTTAGCCGTCACCCAGCCCTGACATGAAATCAAGTACGTCGACGACAAACGAGATCCGAAGCTGCGCCTCGAATCAATACCCATCCAGCAGGGGTCGACGTAGAGGATGTTAGTCATTTTTCATGCTTTTGATTTTACGGCCCTGTTATTAACACTGTTTCGCGCGTTTCGAATCATAAATAAACTAATCATCTGGCATAGGTTGATATACTGTACACGTACGTACGCACAACAGATCCTTTGGTTTATTTGTTACTTGTTTATAACTTAATTTTAACTAAAAGAAGTGGAACTGAATAGCAAGAAAGTGCGTATTTAAAATGCATGACAGCTTATAAGCTAGTGGAAAAGAAGATATTAGGTAGGACATTTAAGTATAAAAAGTAATTTATACAGAGTGTTTAAAAAATACGGGGCATAATTTTAGGTATGTATTTCCCACATGTAGACAATCAAAATAGTTCATTACAACATGTGTCCGGAAATGCTTCATTTCCGAGTTATGGCCTTCACAACATTGAAATTCACCGGAACGTTTTTATTTCCGCAGGTCGTTGTCATTACAGAAGATTTTCAAAATGTCCACCTCACATCGATGTCTCATTGACCTGCGAACACGATCCCAAACTCCAGGAGTATTGCGTATGTCCTCAGAACATGCCACAATTCGATTCCGAAGGGATTCCAAATCAGGCACCGGAGACGAATAAACCAATGATTTTAAATGGCCCCACAAGTAGAAATCGAGAGGGTTCAGATCAGGTGAGCGTGGAGGCCAAGCAATTGGGCCACCTCTACCTATCCATCGATCAGGAAACCTTCGATCAAAGTACCGGCGAACCGTACGACTGAAGGTGAATTTCAATGTTGTGAAGGCCATAACTCGGAAATGAAGCATTTCCGGACACATGTTGTAATGAACTATTTTGATTGTCTACATGTGGGAAATACATACCTGAAATTATGCCCCGTATTTTTGAAACACCCTGTATAGAATTAGAATTATTTATTAGTCTGAAGTCCTCAGGCCTTATCTTCCACTTAACTTTAAATCAACCTGAGGTACAAAATAATTCGTAGAAAATAATAAATTATTACGTTGAAGGATATTAGCTAATAATAATAATAATAATAATAATAATAATAATAATACTTTATTGCTAAGAGAATGGAGAAAGTTACACAACGCAAAGCTACACGCATTGTATACTTCACCTGACATAATTAGGAACATTAAATCCAGACGTTTGAGATGGGCAGGGCATGTAGCACGTATGGGTGAATCCAGAAATGCATATAGAATGTTAGTTGGGAGGCCGGAGGAAAAAAGACCTTTGGGGAGGCCGAGCCGTAGATTGGAAGATAATATTAAAATGGATGATGGTAGAGACTGGATTAATCTTGCTCAGGATAGGGACCAATGGCGGGCTTATGTGAGAGCGGCAACGAACCTCCAGGTTTCTTAAAAGCCAGTAAGTAAGCATTGAAATGAATTTAAATGAATTGAAAGAGAATTGGGAGGATAAATTTAAAAGGTACGTAAAACGCGTCCTTGCAAGGGGTTCGGGGCTGAAAGAAACTAAATATGTGAGCTCCAAGCCTGTTGGCCACTTGTCTCACTCCGGGTTAATCACTCTAGCACCCCCAGAAAGAGTAAGTTACATACTCGTACTCAGGGGGCATTCCAGATAATTTTAAGACATTTTTAAATTTTCTCTATAAACACTAATTTTTCAATTACTTTTTTTAAATAAGGAGCATTTGGGAATTAGCTGTTATCTTGTTATAAAGTCTTGGACTGAAGTTGCGACTGTCATTATACGCTAGGCCTATAGTTGTGGTGCATTTAGATTCTGTCAAGCATATGTTGTCTGATATTTTGATTTTATATTGAATACAAATTAAATATATTTCGGTTCTTATATAGGAAATTAAATTTGACATTGTTACAAATTTGATGGATGTCAAATACTTTAAATTCTGAATACAACAGTTCTGAAGGATAATCAATAGGTTCATTAAGACATTTTTATTATTATTATTATTATTATTATTATTATTATTATTATCATCATCATCTGTAGCAGTGTCATTGGCATTAGGGAGGTACTATAGGCACTATCCCATCCTAAATACCATATCGTAATATAGCTTGTACTAATGCGAAGTAAATCAGTCAAAGTATGGACAGTGAAAGAACTTCGTGGGATAACAAAATAGTGAACAATTTTTCTTAACATTGCACAGAAAAAGAACATGCTACAGATGTTAGTTATAATATGACATAGTTTACAATTTGAAAACATAGACTACTCGCAATGTAAGATGTACAATAATACTGAAAAATATCGTACAGAGAGTTAATGAAATAATATTACATATAGGCTAAGAATAAATCTTAAGCTAGATCCTTAAGTTACAAACGAAAATACTAAATTAACATAGAACACTAGCTTACACACAGGCATAAGTATAATAAACATGTCCAGCTCCTATCTAGTAACTTTCTAAGGTTATTCTGAAACGACGTTAGGAT